>NW_028322685.1:0-22500 GCF_047325235.1 Durio zibethinus
AACCATCCATCTGAAAATGGAAATTCGAGACTGTCTGAGCTGTCTGATCGAGAATAGGAAGAAGAATGCCTTCGTGCTTAAAGGTGGGAAACTAGGGCTTTCTCTTTCCCTCCTTCTCTCACCCGGAGAACATAGGCTATTCTCTTAATAGAACCTATCAATGCGCTATTCTTCGGACAATAACTCGGTTCAACAGCCAATGCCTTATTCCTCTTCCCAAAGGCAAGGAGAGAAGCCGAAGATCTTTGAGGCTCAGCAGGCTTATCAGGTACTCCAAGACCACGTTACTAGCGTTGAAGAGGCGAGGGCTCGAGCGGAGGCTGACAAAAGCTGTGACGTCGACCAAAGCGGGCCGTCTCTTCGAGTAAAGATAGAGACATGGATAGGAAAAAGGTCCTTCTACGAAACAAATCTCCAAGCCTTTCTTTATTGATGAAACGATATAGATAATGTAAGGAAGGCACTAATCACCTAACAGCTGCGCTCTCTAGAGCGCACATAGTTGCCAAGTTGGGAAAGAGCGTGTATCCGCTCTCTTGTCGACACTGTCTTTGTTTAGACTGTCAGCGAAGGCATGCTAACCAAGCAAGAGAACAGCAGCGCGCACAAGCAGAATTAGAGCAGCAAATCACATTCCATCGAGTTGCTATGACAAGGGGGATAGGGGGGTCTGCTGGCCGATCCTTTCAAAGAAGGAGCTAATCCGACCGATAAACATAACCATCAACGGAAACTACCGGCTATGAAAATAGCAATATGTGACTATTCGTATACAATAGAATCGTTTAGTGAAGCGTACCAAATTGTATTACCAAGGTTGCAAGAACAAAGAAATGAAAACCTACTGGGTTCTACCCGAAAGCCAGCTCCGTACATAGAAAGACCCGAAAAACCATGCTTTCAGGGACATTTTCTCAAAATGCCCCACTGCTAAATAGTTCGCTCAGACAGCCGATAGAGCTCTTCCAGGCTCACTTACCACCACAAATAAATTGAGACTTCACAAAGTCGCGATATTTTGAACAGATTCTAACCATTCGGAATTCCATTCCAAACGTAGAGTATGACCTTCCATGCCACCGCCCCTATGGACTTTGCCGGATCAAGAGAAGAATTACCGCCCTCCGTGGTAGGTGAGACGGCAGGCAGAATAAGCAATCCACGTAGTAGTGACCAGGTAGAAAAAAAAAAAGAGAGGATGCAGGGAGTCCCTAAAGAAACAACCAACTAGCGTACTAGAAGATGTGATTTCTTCGATATGATCAGGAGAGAGGGCTACTGGAGACAAGACGAGATATCATATTTGGTCCATCGCTCATCTCAATCTCTCTCGCATCTGCATGTCATCACCAAGGCATGATGAACGTAGTCGATAAAATCATAGCGATATGGCTTTCACGAGCTTTACTCAATCAATATGCAAGAATCCAACCTTCATGTAATCACCAAGCCCGGAATGGAATGTCATCACAATGCTTCGCTACCAACCAAGGATCAGAGAGATGGATCTATCCGCAGCTGCAGATCAAATCCATGACATATAGAATTGCATAGATAGATGGAAAATAGAGATCGATATGAGGGACTTTCTCAGTCCAGCGCTACCACAGCCTACAAAAGGTGAATCACAGATGAGTAGAAAACGAAACTAGCTAAAATCAAGGATCAGTCTTGTCCACCATTCCATTCCTCTTAGGCGCACTACATAGAGCTTTTCATGGAGACGGAGCCGGACAGAATACAATACCTATTTCTCTCTTTCTCCTCGCTACTCAAGGGGGGATGTTGCTGGGGAGAGTAAGTTCAGTCGTTAAGGTAAGTAAGGCCCATTAGGGCTGGAAAGCGGAAGGCTAAACGAAATTCCAATAGAAAGGCTCAAGCCAGACTGGAACTACTCAATTTGGACTGGAACACTGGACGAAGGACCGATTCCACCACCAAGCCTTTGACCTATAGCTTTGATAGCCCAAAACAAAAGCCAATTCCATTACTTACATCAATCTCATGGTTATCCCGCGATCGCATTGTTGATTCGTCAACTACCATCTTTCTTTGCTCAATGGAAGAAAATGCATCCATCCTTACCAGTTTACAATTTCCTTCCTAGACTTAACGATTGAATTCTTTATAAAAACCCGGTCTTTCTGGTCGTTCCTTGCCCCTAGCGTTCCGTTCAGTTCTTCCTTTCCTTAGAGCAAGAAGGTGAATCCCGGAACAGCTTGCAGTTTCTCCTTCCCTTCCTTTTCCTTTGTTTATCTCAGATGTCCTAAAAAGACTTATTGAAGGCTGATCTTTGGGCATTCAATTCAATGCCTTCTTCTAATCGGCGGAGTCAGAGGTGACTAGCGCTTTTAAGATGAAATTTCTTTTTCTTTCTCGGAATCTTTCGTATCACAAGGAAGGATAAAAGAGAAAAAGGGAAGTTCAACTATACAGACTTGATAGAGTCTGGGAGGATGCCAAGCCTGATTGCAGCACTAGTCCCAAACCCACGAGCAGACATTGAAGAGGAAAGAGCCAATTGAAAAAAAATTTCCGACATTCCACTTTTTTTGAAAGAGTAGCGGTATGGCAAAGAGTAGGCTAGTACTAGGACTTCGATCGGATCCTTTTTAAAGTGGGAATGCTGACCTATTACAAGGGGATACCACAGCAGCTTCTTTGTCCTAACAGGGCATTCCTTCGTGAAACCAAGGTTCTGGCATATCCCTATTCTATTACTATTGGATTAAGCGCTTCAACAGGAAAGAGACTAAGGGAAGGAGGGAAGTTCAACTAGTCGATCTAGCCATGAGCTGTCCTTGCCTTCTCCGCTTGCCTGCCAAAAATTACCTTGCTTTATGGCGCGGTATCCCCCCCTGTCTTACTGTTGGAGAATCTGCAGCAGATGTCATCATAGAAGAAGAAGCTGTTCTTCTTTTGCTGAATCAGCTACTAATCACACGTTTGGAATCGATCTAGCTGCTTAGGCTTATGTGGTTTGGGCATACGGATTCTACTAGCATTCACGTGGGTAGCATTTGAATGCGGGGAACAATCACCCGAACGGGATTCTACTTTACTTTCTTTCCTATGGTCCTATCCTATTATAAAGTCAGTAAATAGTGGATCTTCGACTAGCAGCTTTTTTCGTGGGTCGGTAATGGTTGACCAGGCCAAAGGTGAAAAAGAGAGGACGGTAGTATCCTTCTCTTATGTTGTCACAAGAAGGGACTTTTTTCCTAGCGGAATCTACGATCGATTTGAAAAAACCACTACGGGGTAAGAAGCAAGGGAGGAGTGCCGCTTAGTTCCTTTTTAGTTCAATCACCCGCCGAATCCTTTTCTAAGAGCCAAGCCAGTAAGTAGAAGGGCAAGGACAAGAGCAAGGGAGAGGGAAAGACAGGCATTACCAGAAAGAAACCAACTCAATGTCTTACGCACCAGTGGCATTTGAATGAAAGTAGTAAGTAAGTAGCCAAAAATCTTCGAAGTTGGAGTAAGCAGCTCATGGGAATTTTTTTAGTAAGAAAGCTAATGCTAGGTTATCTTTCAAAAGAGTAGTGCTATGTATTCCCATGATCTCAGTCTCTTTGAAAGGCTAGCATATTTTTTTTCTTGTCATCTTTCTACTAGGAAAAGATGGAACCCGTCAATCTTCGAAATTGGAAAAGACCGGGTATCCCCACCTAGCCTTCCTAGAATTAGTGCTTTCTTCTTTTATAAGCATAATCCTTTCTTTACTTTTAGCGTAGGTGTACGTCAACGTTCTAAGCGGAAGTTAGTGTGCAAGACCAAGAGGGCTTGTTATTTAGACTTCCTCTGAGCACGCAAGAAGCTGTCCAGAGTTAGGCTTAGCGGTGCCCCGTCCAAAGAGTAGCTTAATGAGAGAGACTAGTGTGATAGAATGTTGATTCCTTGCTTTCTTCTTTCTATACGAAATTAATTAGGATCGCTATTTCCTGCGCAGTAGCAGCAGCCATTAGACAAAAACCTTCTTAAAGCATCACTTCAGGGCTACCTGAAGAAAAGGCACTAAAGCAAACCACTACTTACGATATTTCCTCATCTTCAATGTCGCTAAATAGTGGGTTTTTCCTAACCGTTTAGGGGTTTAGCCTATACCGTAGTGTTAAAAAGCCTTTCGTTAGCCTTACTTCATTCTGGTGTCTTGGATTTGGTTCTCTCAGTGTTGTCGTATAAATTCATAAGATGCATTGGCGTTTAGGCCTGAACGGAAACGAGTAGGATATCTCTCTCTAGCTTAGCTGGCTATAATAGTACGTGTTCCGCGGGGCGGTAAGGTCTTTTTGCCGCTGTTCCCCTCTGGTTGGCTACCAGTCCTCGGGGGGACGTCAAGGTGTCTCGTATGTGGCGGATCGTATTCTCTGGACCTCGGCTCGGAATCCCTGGGTCACCTTAGTGATCCCCTGACCAGTTTGTTCTATCCCGTATGTGTGCGTTGGTGACCTTTTTTTTTCTATCTTTTTTTTTTTTTTTCATCTTCTAGTAGTATGTGAGTAGTTTGCTTTCTTGTCGATCGACAGGATTTCTCCTCTGTCGTAAATTCTCGAGTGTTGACTCCTAACTCCTGCTTCCCTTGCTCTAATCTGACCACTCACTTGCTTGTGTCTGGCGGGACTGGAACAGACAGAGAGAGAGAGAGAACGGCTCCTCACTTTGCTCATTCACCTTTTTCATTCAGTGCTCAACCACGGGGGGCTTACGCACTTCACTCGCAAGGGTACCCAAATTGTGAATGTAAATCCATAAGTAGCCTCTCTTTTTTTATCCTACCTTCAGAACAACCTACCCGCACTTCTCTCTCTTAACTTTTTTTAGTCATGTGGGACCACCCCAATGGATAGCATATCAAGCCCTCTTTCCGCTTTTTTCGTAGGTAGCAGCGTCGGCAGAAGAGATTTGAGGTATAGAAAGGGGGACAGCAAAAGCAGCGATTAGGGATCACCTTCTCATTCATCAAAAACTGGACTCCCCTACGTCAACTGCACTGTGAGAAAGACAGACTGTCTTCCGGTCGAGGCATACTATCTAAGCGACTCTCCTAGTGGGTGACTTCTTTTGAACAGATCCACGCGCTCTATCTTATATATGTCACCTGCTTCACTTGAAAAACCCATATGAAATCACGCAAACCATGTCGGGTTCACAACCTAGGGCAGAAAGCGAAAGGCTAAGGGAGGGTATGGGACTAATGGTGTTGGGTATTCCCCTAGTCATAGCATGGTCGAAGAGCTGGGTTTCAAGAGGGTATGTATGGTAGTACTGACTTGACAACTGGACTGGCCTTGCCAATTGTGTATAGTGGACACGAGCAAAGTTGTCAGCAGCATTTTCCTAGCGGCCGAAAGAAAAGGAAGGTTGATCGAAGGATCTCCATGAAGCTTAAAATACAGCTAGCTTAGGCGCAAGACAATCCTCAGACGATATGAATTGGATTTGATCTCCCTCTTGTATACGCCATTTAGAGGTTCACCTTCTTCAATGACCTACTGACACTTCACTTTTTGAACGAGCATGGAAAGACACTGTCAAAGACTGACGCCCCAGCGACTATGAAAGCCCGGTTCCCGGGTCAATATAACAGTCCATCCACGGCATGAGAGGAGTGTACAGAAAGGGCTCAAGAGCATGTCTTCTTTTCGACCATAGCCATAAAGAGAAGAGGTGCGTAACCTTTTAAGCTATCAGTTCAATCATTCCGCATTCATTCGCTAGGAATTTCTTGCAGAAGCTGAATACTTGGCTTCAAGCTTCTCAGCGCTATAAACGTATGTTTTACCTATTCGACCATTCTAAACGTGGCTTCAAAGCTAGCGCTTGCTGCAACGGGAATTTCGCTTAGCCCTTTAATTATCGAGGGAATTGTTTTTAAGCCAACAAAGGCACTCTTTCGCCTACCAACACCGCTCGCTAACCGGTTACCCTTCAATCGGCGGGCCTTGGCTTATTCATTCAATATGGGAAATTCAACTCAATCCTAGAAGACCTTCCTCTCCCTCTGCACCTACTTTCCTTTTTGAGTTAAGGCATAGCGTTCACTAAAAATTCAACCAATAATGATCCGATCTAGTGGTGACATAGGGCTACCCTCTTTCGACGACATCTCTATACCTATCTATTGGCGGAGGGACTTTGGACTCACCCCAATGAAAAATAGAAGACCGTTCGCCAGGAACCTTATTCAATAGTAGGCCGCAAGATAAAAAGAAAGCATATCCGCTTTAAGTGCTGCTATCTGATCATGGAATAGGAATCTTTGGCTTCTTTTAGGTACGTCAGTCCGGGTCACATAGGCTATGAAGAGAGGACAGAGCCTTAAGCCCCAGAGTGAACTCTTTCTTCCGTCTTTCGGGTTGTAGGGCGTAGGGTAGGACCCTCTTTCGAGTTTCAGGGGTTTTTCCTCATATAAAGGATTCCCATCCCCGGGAAAGCCCCCAACAGAAACTGGATCAATCTTTGTTGGCTGGCTTGCTTTGCTTGGTTGGTGGATGGGGCGAATCCCTGGGTTGCTTCCCCAGCTACGTATGAATCCCCTGCTGTTGTGTTGCTTTCTTTGGCTAGAAGGGAAGGGAGGAGCGGCAGGCGCAAAGTAAATGCTTTTTGCTCACCCATCGAGCTAGCTTGAAAGAAGCGGATATGGAATAGCCTTTCTCTAGCCTGAAGCCTGTCAAAGCAAAGTCCGATCTACGATAGGGGTCCCAAGCTTCCATTGGGATTCGTGCAAGCAAGAACTCACTCGATAGGATGTCAA
The DNA here is from genome assembly GCF_047325235.1 of Durio zibethinus. Classification (NCBI taxonomy): domain Eukaryota; kingdom Viridiplantae; phylum Streptophyta; class Magnoliopsida; order Malvales; family Malvaceae; genus Durio; species Durio zibethinus. The sequence goes on from NW_028322685.1 coordinate 6,755, forward strand.
CAGCGGGAATGCAAAATCCAAGAATGCCGACTCTTATCTTTCAAAAGATCGTGATTCAAAGGAGAGAGAAAGTTCTCAGATCAGTGTTCTGGATTCCTTATCAAAAAAAAATGACATTTCACAAAGACGGACTGGACTATCCCGTACTTAAGGAACTCTGCGTTGCCAATGCTTCTAGCTATTGCGAATCTTGCTTGAGAAAGGTTCTTAGGCAAACAAGCAACTAATAGGTAACCCCTCCACTAGAGTTATGCATCGAGAAAGAGTGACAACAATCAATCTATTCTTATTTTCTTCTTAGGTTCTGCCTTTAAGAGGCCATACTGAGTTGCCTACCCTTGGGTCGAAGAAGACCAAGCCAACCAAATTTCGACAAAGAAAAGGCTTCTTGCTGTTGTCGGTCTTGGAGGAATAGCTAATATAAGGCTAGAAGGGGACGAAGTACCATCGATTTTGCTCTGTTTTCGATTGAGCTTTTAGTAAGGACAGTAGGAAAGGTAATTTCTTTCTTCTTATCTTTAGATAAAGGAAAAAGCGTAAGCGCTGCATTGCTTTGAGGAGAGATCTTTTTACTCGTTAAGAAAGTGCCACTCAAATAGAATCTTTGCCTTATCCGGATCCGGATCTATCTCCTACTGCCTCTTCAAGTGGGAGTCAGAGTTCATGCGTAGAATAGGTCATCAAAGAGAGTCCAGTTGCCTCGTGCCTAGGGGAAGGTATCGTCTGAAGGGGTGCTTGAACTTCCTTCCATTCTTCCACTTCCAATCAGGAAAGTGCCATTGGTGCTTGTCTCGCTCCTTGTGCCGGGTGTGATCTAGTTCTTGTTCGTATAGTCTCAAAGTCTGCTTATAGAAAACGACGTTTTGAACCCTTCACGTATGAGATAACCTGTGAGTCTTCTGCTTCCCTTTACAGAAGGACGAGGTAAACGTTCTTCTTATAGCTCTTGCTCAACTCCTTTCGTAGCTTCTTATCCTTCACTTCAGCCAGCTGAAATGGTTAGTCTAGCTGTCTCCCAAGGTGGGGGATGAATACAAAGATTCAAGCCCTGCAAGGCTGTTGGTTAGTGATCCAATAGCGAGCTCCGGTTCCAAGAATGGGTTGGGCCGGACCGGATAGGACGACTAATACTTTCATTCAAGCTTAGTTGAGCATTCCTTCCTGCTCCATTTCCTTCCCAAACTTGTTTCTCTGATCGACCGCCTTTATTCCTATCCCTGGAAGAGGAATGTTGAACCCGGGGCAGGGGGAGCGGCGTCGGTGTATACCCGGAGGTAGGTAGCAGGAGAGGGAACACCATTTTCTTTTAATCAGTAAATGATCCAAGAAAGGAATCGAGACTCTATTCATCATCTAACATAGTTCGCCTTCCGCTCTGTCAATCGGGAGGACTCAGACTCCTACCGCGGGACGTAGCCTCACAACACCCGGACCGTTTGGTTTACGGCCCGCGCTGCGGGAGAGGCAGACGGATAGGCACAAGTCTTATATAAGTTATGTCCACCCATGTTCCTAGGGCATTACACTCTCGCATCGAGGAATCGTAGAGGGCCATCGAAGAGATTTTTTTCTCCCTCATAGGGAAGGCATAGGAGTAGTTCATTGCTCGCTGTAGCCTTGATGGGTCGGAAGCACTTCTGCATCATGGGTTGGGTAGGCACACATTGTAATATGGGGAGGGGTCAAATCATTTAGTGAGGGCCTTCCTTCCCGGGACGGTTAGCAAACTCTTGGCTGGTGAGCAGACAAAGCAATCAGCGGCATTCGAATGAGAAGTGGCTTCGGCCATTGGATCGAGAGAGAGCACGGTTCTTATACCGATTCGGGAGACTCGGTACTGGGAGAAAACCCCGCAATCAGCCTTGAGATGAAGAATAAAGTTCCGAGACGAACTAAGGGGCGAGCGCCACCGGGCTACATGGTGGCATATCACTCGACTATTGAAAATCGAACTACAGAGAGAGATTTTTGGGCTGGCGCTGGAAAAGACAAGGGTTCGGGCCTGGGAAAACACTTGGCATCGTCGTCTTGGACAAGAGTGTGACTCGGGAAAGAAAGACGGGTGGCTGGTCTAGAGCTAACCACTGAAAGCATCATGCCTGGATTCGAGGAAAAAGACTCACTTCGGTGATCCTAGAAAAAAAATGGGTCGTGATCCAAATCCCGATATTATGAAATAAAGGCTTTAGACAATTTATGCGCAGATCGACAGGTTGCTGTATAACCGGCTCAACCAACGTCAGCATCGACTGCATAACCCAGTGAAAAATCAACCAAATCGTCGCTACGCCACTGGCTCTGCATCGCTCGGCTTGTAGCAGCTCTTCCTTTAGCTGACAACAATTGGCACTTAAAGCATATTCATATGAAGACGACGCTTCCCGGAGATAAGCCGAGAACTAGGCATGGAGTTACACGAAGGGCTTCCTTTTATTTAAAGAAAGAGGCGATGTTGAAGAAAGAAGGGGCGATGTTTTCAGAATTAAAAAGCATTCTTTTGGATCTCTGGGAGAAGGACACTAGATACCAAGAACTTCATTCGAGGCAGGAACTCAAAGGAATAATAGATTTGGTTTCTTCGCATGGATACGTATTCCGTCCGATGTATCGGTATTGGCTTCCGAAATCGGGGGGTGGCCTGCGTCCAATAACTAAACCGTCTGCTTCGGATCGTTTATTACTAACGGGTCTTTGTCGCTTACTGCGGGATTTTTTTGAACCTATATTCCATTGTTCGTCGCACGGCTTTCGACCAAATCGTAGCTGTCTCTCCTTTTTCAGTGCACTGGGCTTTAGCGGAAATGGTTTCCTGGCCTATTTCAACTCTTTCAGCCGATTCGCGGCAACATTCACTTCAGATCAGATTTGTGCCAATTCCTACATTCACAGAATGCCCTTATCAATCAAACTTTCTCTATCTTACCGGAACTGCCCTCTGCAGCTCCATCTTCAGCAGCTGCTCAATCTTTCATTTCGAAAATCAAACTTGGATGTCACGGGACTTTCTCACTTTCTACCTTGCGTTTTGTTTTTTCCATCTTTAGCAGTTCCATATTAATCGGTTTCATTCCGATCGATCAGTCGAGATGGTTAGCTTGGGCGAAAATAAAATGGTATTTTTATTTCATTATAATACCTAGACTAATTATAATTACAATCTTCCTTACTTGAATTGGAATCTTAAGCAGCTCAATTCCGATAAGATTGAAAACATATTGAAGATCTTTTCCGTCCCTAACTCTCACAAATGAGATGGAAATGAACACAACTACAGTGTACCCATACATTGATTGACAAAAAGTGGAAATCACGCCTAACCTCCTTTCAGGCCTACAAAACACAAACGTGATAATTTTGAATATTGGTGTCATATGATGAAGGAAACCTCTAACAAGAAAGAACATGTCCTACAACCGCATACACATACCCCGATACAAAGCAAGAAAGAAAGCAAATTCAGTCCTCGCCTCGGGTGAGTCAACAAGTCAAGCAGTGCCAGATACGTATGAAATAGTTGCTGATTCTCTTCCTTTAGATAAGTAAATTCCTTCTTCAATCGATTCCTATCCCCCCCTCGGTACCGGGCTAAGGATAGAAGCGATTCAACCAGAGTGAAATTCCGTACTTATCCCAGCTCTCAAGGAAGATTTGAAGTAGGTACCTGAATTTCAAAGTATAGATCTAAGAGTTTGTTTTTTCCCTCCTAAGCTTTCACTGACCAATCTAAGAAATTACGAAAAAAAGTACTCTCTATCTATCTTCAAGGTTTTTCAAGTCTCTTAGGCGAACTAGGTTTACCGGCTCTACGACCCCGCAAGGCACTACTGTAGAGCTCATTGGGCCTTCCGCTTTCTCGATCAACTTGCCTATATAAAAAGAAAGAGAGTCTTATGATTATGAAACTTCGAAAGTCTTATGATTCTTCTTCTCTTATGATATTTTTAATTCTAAATAATAGAAGAGCTGGAGGAAAGTTACTGTTCGAGCTGTTAGCCTTACAGAAAATCCCCTGTGAACGAATCTGCTGCATCGAATGCCCTCCTTGTCGGCCTAATCCGCTATCTTATCTGCTTCTGTTCTTGGCATCTAGAGAATATCTGTGTCAAAGCAAAGAGCTTATTCGAGAACAAGCCCTTCTTTCACAAACAACCTATCTGCTCTTCCAGGTCCTATCGAACCTGGTGCTCTCACTTCCTTGCTTCGAGGAGCATAATGCATAGTATAAGAAGGGGGCAGGGATCACTACTATTGATTAACCGGTGTCAGTTGCTTTAGCAGCTCCCTCTGGGCATCCACCCGCAGCAAAGAGAAGATTCTGCCCATCTATGAATCCCTTGCCGCTCTCTCCTCAAATGGTAGTTCACCTGCTGCGATGCGATAAATGGACCTTTCTGTAAGAGATCAAAGGAAATGAGGGACCTAACCTAAGCGCTTACTTACGTAAGCCGCGTCAGGCCTGCCTGCATACACGCAATGAAACATAACGGTGTTTTTTCCAAGACGGACAGATCCCATCGCTATGCTATACGGAAAAAGGACGTTCGCTTTAAGCCGATCGTGAGGCAGGGCAAAAAGCGTCTCCCGAAGTAAACCTCTCATACCTACCCGGCTGATGCAAATGATGAAATTGAATAGCCCTTGACGGAACGGAACATATAAAGAAGCATATGCCACTCGACAAGCCAGCTCACGGGCTTCCCATTGCCCCTCAAGAATAGCAATAGAAGGGATGGAAGAGGGGGCTTAACCGGGTCAGGTAGATGGGATCGCTCAGTTCCTCTTGCAAGTGTAGGAGATGTGGAGTCAGAACTTAAAGAGTTAGTGACTAAAGCTAGGCGGAAGTCTCAGTGAGAATCTAGGTTCTGAAAGAAAGACCTAATCGCCGCATCCGTACGAGAGAGACGGCGGGCATTGATTGAATCTAGGCACCACGCTAGTTCCATTTCTTGCTCTTGGTTGCCTCCACCGCGCCCCGTCCTTGTTGGTCTGGACCATCCAAGCTAGACCCCGGAAAGAGCAAAAGTCGGGTTCGTTCATTCGCATGAGAAAGTAGCAAATCTTATATCTTCGTAATAGAATAAATCCTCTAACGCCGTGGAGGAAATCAAACTAAAAGAATATCAATGTTATTTAGACAATTATGAAATGGTCCATCATGATCCTGATCGAAATGCCTACCTGATAAGCCCAGCGGATATTACCGCTCTTTAGCTGAGCGAGCGGATGCCACCGAGCGGATAATAGGTTCTTAGAGAGCAGGCCAGGTTTGGAGGTATGAGTCGATCGGATGCGGTAAGTGGTGGTAAGCAAGCTCTACAATATCAATAATTGGTAAAGTGACATTGTTGCAAAAAAGTACATTTCCGTTTTTCCTGTTCCCACGGCAGACTCTACCAAATAGATTCCAATTCCATCTTTCCGAGAAAGAAGAGATGAACGGGCTTTTTCGGTGTTTTCTATGATAGAGGAGCTTGGATAGCGGAAATAGTAAGCGGCGTATACAGTCTATTTTTGTTTTTGATATTCTCTTTGTGAGATTGATCACTCCTAAAAGCAGCCTTTAACATGTGAGACACTCTTTTTCTTTCAGGAGTTGTAGATGGTATCAACTTTAGATGCCAAAGGAGCTAGCCACTTTCATCGTATATAGAAGAGTTTTGCCTCTTCGCTATCCGAAATAGCGGAACTTCTAGCCACCCTAAGCTCTCACCTTCCAAGCAACCAGAGCAACCTTCCAGAGTCAGGCCCCCGCCGAAGCTCGTCATAAACTGACGAGTGGAATGTGCTACCTCGGTTCTTATCCTCGCAGCGTGTGGACCCTCCCCAGACAACGAGAATGAGATGGAAGCGGACACAGATCCCGGGTCCACAACAGACGATTCTCCCATAGTATTGGGTCGTTTGGCTTATAGATCACGGCCTGGGGCACCTTTCTGATATCTAAGAATACGAAAAAGAGCCTCGAGATTTGACGCCCTTACTAAAATAAACTTTGCATAAACTTACTTACAAGGCTCACAGCATGAGTGATATCTGGTCGTGTGATGATGAGATAGAGATAGACGCCTCACAAGTCTCCGAAACTTATTCTTGAGATCGTCAATCATAACAGCCGGTAAAAAGAGACGTAGAATCAACTTCAACGCAGATCCTTGCGAATGCGAACGCAAGCCTGGATCGTTGCGTTGTTTTTTCTTAGCAGCAGTTACCGTTGAAGGAAGGGAAGACAGCTAACCGCCTTGTAGGCTACGTTCTTAAGTAATCCCACGCTCAAACCCTATAACCCAAAAGTAGAGAGTAAAGCTACGTTCTAACCTCTAGTGCTGGTGTATGAGTCTATCCCTCTAACCTGGAGCTATCGTATCCCAGCTCTCCTTGGAAAGGCAGGAAGACTTTAGCAGTCCTAAGGTCCTCCAGTTCCATTGAGATAGCTACGGGATACCACCAAGGCGAGCTTTGATGAAGCTCGATCTGTCCAAGTCCCTATGCCTCCCGCAGAATACTTAGAAGGAATACCTACGGAGGGGGCTGCATCACTGAAAGACATCTTATCTTCTATCGACAAAGTTTGAAGAAGTGTATGCGAAAGATCACAGAAGAAACGGGCAGTGAAGACACAAAAGAATCTAAAGAATCTGATGAGGCTCTCCCAGTGAGAGATAAGAGAGAAAATACTCGAGATAATTCTCGACTCCCGACAGAGATAAATGGAGAGGTTGGCCTCTGGGAACAATTTATTTGGTCTTATCCAATCCCCCTTTCTATTTTAAACATCTATTTGTTACAACTTAACAGGAGCCAATGAGACCAGGCGTAGAAGATGAACCAATTCTAGCGGCTTCCCAGTCACATTTGAAAGGAACTGAACCAGGACTGCCCAGGGAGGTGACTAAAAACCAAGTCTCTGATGACCTCAGAATACAAGAATGAACAATTGGCCATCAATAAAGAGTTGTACCTGTAACTGTCACTGAAGCTTCTTTGACGAACGAACCTCAAGGTCGTGTATAAACCACAAGAGCTTCCACACCTTCCCCGACCTCTAAAGGAAAAGACCTAACTAATGAGAAAGCGTCCTTCAAGCCCTTTTCCCTATGATCTCCTATCCTTTCCAAGGGTTATCTAAAAGGCACAGTTGAAAAGACGGCGGGCGGTGAAAGTAAAGGAAGACGATGAAAGTCTCGTTCTAAAACAGCTGAAGAAGACCCAGGCCAACGCCAGTATTTGGGATTTACTAATGTCATCCTATTAGCACAGAGAAACCTTGGCCCGAGCACTAGCAAACATGGATGTTCCAACCAATGCAACGCCTGCAGAAATGATGGCCTGTATGAGTCTCGCTGGTCCTAGCAAAGGAAACGTTTCAGGAACCAGTAAAGGAGTAATAACTTTCTCTGATGAAGACCTTCCCTTTGAGGGTCTAAATCACAACAAACCCCTTTTTTATCCAAGCGGAAAAAGCACTCCGTGTGTTATGGTAGATGATGGATCCGCCATTAATGTATGCCCACTGAAGGCCCTGAGCAAGTTTGGCATTGATCAGTCTGAGTTAAAACCGACCGGGGTGGTTATCAAAGCCTATGACGACACACGGCACCAGGCCCTAGGAAACTTCCAAGCATTAGTAAAGACGGGACCCATCGAAACAGTAGTAGAATTTGTTGTCTTGGACATCCCTATGACATTTGAAGTTATACTTGGACGAGCATGGTTTCATCCTTTAGGTGGAGTACCCTCTACACTACATCAGAAAATAGCTTCATTTAGGAGAGGAGGAATTCCAGTACATCATGGCGTGGATAACAATAAACATAACCAAATGCAAATGGAATTGAATTGAAATGAATGAGATTTAGGAGAGGAGGACAAAAAAAATCTTTCACTTTGTTAAGATAGGTATCTCAGAGCTCATCATACGTACCCTCACTTACACTTACTCAGTCAGATCGTACTGACCCCGCTAGTCGTCGTCTGATGGAGCTTATCGTAGTCCTTGGCTCCTAGCTCGCCTTCTGCTTACAAGTGAAGCGGAATAAAGAGCTCAATAGCACCTGACTGAGCGCACAGACCTGAGGACATAGCATCCATCGTACAATCACCCAACATAACTCCCCTCACTCACGGCCCTCGTATTCGGCCTCTGCGGTTCGGCACCTTTGTCTTGGCTCAAGGTCAGGGTATCTGGTGTCGGCAACAGACGGAGCTTATCTCTGCTTCTAAATGACAATTGGTCACTGAACCACAAGCTCCGTAGTTAGTGGAAGCCAATCGGTCTGCGGAGGCAGAGTTAGAATATTCACTTAGAGGAGGGAGAGGCTTACGCCACCAGTCTTTGATTCTGCCGGGGTTACTAGTCGTACTCCCTTCTTAGTCCGGGCCTCGAAAGCGATCAGTGAAGAGAAGATCTGTGGAGTAGTTCGCTCTGATGATATAGCGGGAATAAGAAGAGTGAGATATTTGATCTGAGGTACATACACTCTCTTTTTATTCCCTATATTCTATTTACTGCCCTACGACAGTTTCTGGCTCAGCTTCTGCTGGTGCTGGTTGCCTCCGGTCGCCATAGAGGTCTCTCTTCACTACGCTTGCCTCACTCGATGATCCACTCATATCATAGGGGATTTCCGCATCTCCACAGGCTGGTAGTGGTAGGGTCTTTGTCCCAGTAAAGGGGGCTCACTCAAGCCCATCATTTGTTGAAGGTCAGGCAGGAATGGTCAACAAGGTACTTTGAATCAGCACAAACAACGTCTTCAAAAGAGCTAGCACGCACAAACGTCTTATTCTTCCTCTTCTTATGACTCTTCCTCACCCGAAACCTACTAGGCTTCTTTCTTCTGACGTTCAGTCCTACCTCAAATGGAGAAGCCCTATTCTCAAGCAAGTAGCAGTGCTCACTTTCCAAATAAGGAAAAAATAAGCACAGAAACTCCAGACTGACCTGCACTTAGGAAAAATCCTTCCGAGACCGGTCGAGCTGGTCTATCTTTATTTGCCTCTGCCTTCAGACTCTCTCTGTTTGGAACAGTGTGTGAGCCCTGACAATTGACCTGACATTTTAGGTGCACCTTTACGCGAGGCAAATCTAAACCTCCATAGTGTTAGTGATTCTTCATTCATGTAGGGCCACTTTCTTATCTTAGCTTCTTTCTTTAGCCATCCTGACCGACCCCCTAAACGAGGAGTAAGCGTTGAAGGGGTCTACTGACTTCAAAATCTTTTAAAAACAAAAAAGGTCTATCAGAAGACTACCACTACCCACACTGCTCGAGTCTAGTAGACTCTGATCGGGGCTACCTTACTATAGGAATTCCGCAGATATAGACTAAAATCAAGACAGCTTCCTATCTCGAATCTCGAATCCAAAGAACAAACAGGCTGGTGTGTGTCAATAAGAAAACGAAGATTCTGTCCAATCCATGAAAGGTATCTCCTTTGTATGTGCCTCCCTCTCAAAAGAAGTGAACCAAAAGAAAAAACTGTATACGCAACGGCGGCTTAGTTGCTACCGTACCGCTCATCAGTCTCAATCCCGGAGAGGAAAGGCGTTTATTTTACTTTGAAAATTGAAAGAAGCACTGTGTCACTGACGTTTCATACACAGAAAGTATTATATAAATATAAATAGAAAGCAATACCGACGAGCAAGGTAGCTTATAGAATGCCGACTACTACGAGACGTATAGCTTACTCACTCACATATCGACCGGCACATGAGCACTTTATTTTAATTGAGTAGTCTAGGTCCAAGATTGATCAATCTCAATGGGAAAAGCACGAGATTTAATTGTTTTATCCAAAAGAGCCTAGTCCTCCCTGCAGCCTTTGAAGAGGGACAAGTAGAATGCTTAGGAGGTCTTGCTTCGGATGCAGCATGGGAAAGCGCCCTGGAAGAAAGGGTTTGGGGACCTTTCTCGCAGAAGTGGAGATGGTCCTCGAGAGACAAATGGATTGCATGGGACCGGATCCAGCTGGTGGAGGAGACCAGGGGTGATAAGCTTGGTTCGAGGAACCGCAGGTCTTGTTCGTACCTCCATTCGTTGATGCCGGAAGGTGGGAACAAATACAATATGGTATTGTATTTTATTTTGTTTAGTTCATCCAATTTCTTATGTCCGGATGTGGATTCAATAGGTTTGATCTCCGGGGAAAGAGGATATGAACTATACCCTAAGTGAGCGATCTAAGCGAAGGAGACTTTCCCATAGCAGAATCTGGTAGCCGGCTCCCTTAGAAAGAACAGGATAGCGACTGAGATGTAGTTCGATCGAACGGATAAGCTGCTAGGTAGGATCGTCACGGAAAAGGAACAACGCAAACTCGAAAGAAGTGAGAAGGGACAAAAAGGAATGAATCTGTGCCATTTAGGAGTATATAGAGCATATAAAGCGAGACATTCGAGGTCAATTTCCAGTTTTGAAGTAAGATAGGACCAGTGAACGAACGTGAGACTCAGTCGTAGCTGCACTTGAAGCAAGTCCCATTTCCCTTAGCTGTGGCACAACTACCGGCTATCGCTTTCAAAACATTCTCAGTGGATCGACTCCTTCTCGCTGACCTGACACCCTACCTAAACTTTCCCCGACCCTCTATCAACGAATGCAGAGAGAAAGTGCTTCTTTAAGTAAACATGTGCTTCCCTGGAGATGTCTCAGAACTTCTCCCGCTTAAGATAGGCTCTCGAGCTTGAGCATTCTCAGGCCTGGTTCAGTTCCTTATCCTTCCGAAACCTGGGAGGTGATCTTACCTGCTATCGAAGACTTATTGATCCCGAAGTGAGGGACTAGCCCGAGCTTTATTCGTTCGCTTACTCTGTGCTTTTCACTATGTTCGTTTCCGGGTCCATGCCAATTGTTGACAACATACTCTTGTATTCAACTCGTTTGGCACAGATTCCTTTTGAGCCTGTAAAAGCATTTCACTTCTCGCACAGACTCGGGCTCATTCCTCTAGCTTTCCCTTCTATCCTCTACCTCTAAGCTATCTCACTTCGCTATCCTTCTCCCAAAAACCCACTTGATACGAGAACTGTCCAGGGATTTCCCAGGAGATTATCTTACCTGCATCAACAAAGAAATGGCCGGGTTATCCTACCTACGCAGACACTAGCTTATCTATCTAAAGCCTGTCCTCTCGTGCTCTAGAAATCCCAGAGTCCTCGTTCGATTCGTATCATTGCTAAAGCTTATCCTATTCATATGCTCCGCTTCGTTCGTTTCGTTAGCTTAATCACCTTTCTCTCTTGCCTGGACATTGCCCTATGGCCTCCTTGACACCTACTCGCTGACATGAGTAGCTGACAGTAGTTCTCTTTGATCAATAGTAAGACTAAGACCCAAAAAAAAGAGAAAAAGAAAAATGTTGTAGCGGAGACGGGATTTGAACCCTAAACCTCAAGGTCATGAGCCTGATGAGTTGACTAATTCATTCCTCTACCACGCTTCGCTTACCATTAGTAAAGCAATAAGCAATAGATATCACCTCACCAAAAGGAACGATTATGCTACCCAACCCAATCTAGAAAAAGAAAGAAAAAGAAGGGAGCAATCTCCTAGTTCTAGGATGAAGAAGAAAGGAAGAGCTAATCTTTCGACGCTACGATATCTCTTATGTCTTCTTAAAAAAGAAGGAGAGGTTTCGAAGAACGACTGGTTGGAGAGGAGAACTCCGCAGTGATAAACGATAAACTAACGATAGCACCAGCTCTTCGTCTTCGGCATTAGACATGGTTTTCCCTTGACGCAGCAATACTTGATCGAAGTGAAGGAAGAAAGCCAAAAGCTCTAGTCCCATCTCTTTCTGTTATGGAATTGGAAAGTGACTCAGATATTCAATAGCAGGGGATTCTATAAAAGCCGGATATGCCTATTTATGGTATACTGTAACAAAGAGCAGAGTTGCCCACTTCTGAAAGTAGCCCAGCCGATCTTGGAAAACTAAAGAAGGAGGCATCAAGTTCGGTTGCTCAATCACTGGAAGATGTAACTGCTCTGTCTTCAAAGTAGTATATTACGTCCATTTTTGTATTCCTAAAGTGCCTATGTCCGACTAAGCGAGTAAATAGGGAATCAGATGGAGTGAACCTTCTTTCGTTCGTATATCGAGTTTCTCTTCTTTACGGTCTAATTTGCTCTTGGTGGAAATAGCCCCGTCCCGTATGGAATCCTCTCCGTCTCTGCCTGCCCAATCCTTCTATTAAGCCTATCGGTCAGGGCCTAATGCCTTTCATTGTGGAAGGGGCAATGCTTTTGCTTGAGCCAGTCCGGTATGGTATCATTGTAAGCCTTCGAAGCTGTTTGTAATAAAAAGGAAAGAGAAGGTCTTCGGACATTTTTTCCAGTTTTTGGGGGGACTTTCTTGATCGCCTCATTCTTTAACCATGGGTTAAAATGTGGCTAAAGTCTCTCCGATGGTACGCTGAGGTTAGCGTAAATTACGATGTGTCGCTCGAGGTCTGTCTCTCGAGCCTCCTGTTGTACCAATGTCTATATTCCGTTTTAGGAAGAAGGTAATGATCTTCCGGTATGGAGTTTTGTTTTGTTGTTTCGACAGGCTGAGAGCAGTGCCCGCTCCCTTGTGTTTGAGGGAGTTGATGCGGCATTCGAAGTAGGTGCGGGTGAGGCATTCGAGTTCGAGTGGCTTTGGTACCGGACAGAAGAAAGAAAGAGAATAATAACATTGAAATAGCTTACTTTATAGGGGCTTGGAGGTTTTTCCTATTCTTATTTCTCAGTTGTTGCTAGCGATGGAAATAAGAAAGGCTAGGTAGCTGGCTTTCTTGGGATTGCTCGCTGGCTGACTATGACGATTGCCCTCACTCGAAAGCCGCTTCCAATAAGATTGTTTTCAACATTCCCCCCCCCACCATTAGAGTTGGGCTTATGGTTGAGCCTCTTATTGCCTAGTCCGCTTTTTTTTTGTTGAAAGCAAAGAGGCGAGCTTTAAGACGTTCTTTAATCCTTGTTGTACTTTCGGGTTGGACTCCAGTCCTCGTCCTCCCTTGCCTGCCAGCACACCTGAAGGAAAGGATACCGGTATAACACAAAGAAAGGAACCGCAATCACCACAAGCAATCAACGATTCAAAATGACAAAAGAACGGGGCATAGGAGATAGAGGCGGAGTCTTTGCTGTAGTTAATGGGAGGACTAAGAGTAGCAGTAAGAATAATAAAAGGAAAGCAGTAGAGAATAGAAAGCGTCTTGTCAGAGCATATGTAGCTTCTGATATAGGAGCTTGAGCAGGAACACGAGTAGGAGCTCTTGTTCGTTCCCTTGTTAGCTAGTCTTTCCTCGCAAGCCACCAAGCCTTATCTTCGTCTCTGAATTGTTGCCTTCCCTTCGATCGAGTTTTCCATTTTCTTTTTTATTTATTTGTCACATATAGGTATAGGCGAATAAAAGATAACGATTTTCGAAGCTGTGCTAATAGTGGTCAAAAATAAGGTAAGAAGAAGTTTTAATAAAAAATACGGGGAAGTATTCCATTTTCCAATGTTCGACCAATCACTCGTCCAGGGCCTTCCTCGCGGTCAGGTCTTGCAGAGCCTCGTCGGCAATCCCAATCACTTGCTGAGACAAGCTCTCCTCCAATTTTTGCACTGCTTCCGGTTGATGGCTATTATGCCTCTTCCTGCTCAAACTCAAACTCATAAGCCAAGACTCCTATTCCGGGTAGTGTTTTTGATAGTCCTTTGCTCTTTACAAACCCCTGACTCGTTCATTCACTCGCTTGGATTCAGTCTCGTTCGGTTGTTGATTAGTTCATCGGTAGTTGGTTAGATAGTCGTGGTTGGGTTATTCACTTGGAGTTGCTTGGTAACTTCCTGGCATTATTTCGCCTTTCGGGTGTTGGGTAGTTTCTCGGGTGGTGTCTTGTATTGTGGTTGGTTGCAGCAGTTGATTCACTCCTTCCTCAGCATTCGTCGATTGGTGGCGTGGGAAAGGGGCATTCGATCACGGGCAAAGATGTCGATGCAATTCATTATGCAAGTTATGAATTCAAGGTAGAGGGGTTGCCTGATTCACCAGTCTTTCCTTCATTCCAATCTTGGGGCGGACTCCCATGATTCCTTTCCCAGTGTCTATATTCCCCCCTCATCCGAGGTCTTTCAGAACCTCCATCCCCTTTTATTATATCAATAGGGAGCTCATCCATCCTTCCTGCCATAAGCTGATGATCTCCTAGCGCGAAAGCCATTGATCGATAGTTATACAAGGCGATCGGAGATCCCTACAGAAGATAGCTTTCAGGAGCCCGATGCTTAAACTCAAATTGCGCGATGAACTCATCAGATGAACTACTACAGGAAAGAAGACCAATTTGACCGAAGACCCTAGAGACCGTTACAAGACAGCTCGACCGGGGAGTAGCATATCTTGAAAGATCAAAATTCGGTTACAAGGTATTCGCCCTAATTGAATAAAAGCTATCTTGAATAAAAGAAGGGTCGTGGACAGATGAGCGTTTTCGCCCGTTTACAAAAGTGAATACCGAAACAGACAATTCCAGATGCCCTCAGACGGATGCCACTAAAAAAGCCGATTATCGCATGTTTTTAGAGGCCGTACTTTACCCATCCGACCAAACGCGATTTAGAAAAGAAAATAGACCATTCAGGACTTTTTCCTCATGTCGCTACCAGCTACAGATCAGATATGACCGGTTGAAGAAAGAAGAAAAGATCGATGAACGATTAAGCGAGACTTTGCCTTAGAGACCAATGAAATGCGACCGGGAAGCTTTATTACACAAAAGTTTTTTGAAGACTTCTGGCTTCTGTTTCCCTGCTTACTATTGCTATCACCTCAACTGCTTTCGACTTGCTCACAACGAATGAAGATCAATAATAATAATGGGCGGAAAGGCTTTACACAAGACCACAGAGCGAGAGAGAGAGCCTTCGCTTACCTGCAACACCGTGCCCTCCTATCGTACCTATATCCCCTTTCCTTCAGTTACATTCAGTCTCAGTTCTGCTTCCAACTACCGATGGGAGAAGGCTTGGACGTATAGCAAGATGAAATAAGAGGTATGGCATACGGGAATGGTATATAAAATGAAAGGCTGGAAACAGAGCTGGAGATGAGCGCTAGCCAATGGTTAATACTTCAGAAAGCACCTTAGCAATTCAATTACCAGTAATGCCCCTATCGACCTCAGTCTTGTTTTTTGCTAGCTTGAGTCTAGAACTCTACTATCTCATTAAACGCCGAATATCCATATATATATATAATTTTCAGATTTTTTTTATGGAAGATAGTCGGCCCACTTCTAGTCGTTCAAGCGATTATGCCTGCTCTAGCCCTACCATCCACCCCTATCATAATAGAAAGGGGTACTTTCGAGCTGATCTGTAACGGATCAAAGCGACCGTTAGTCGGGCTGATCTGTGATTGTTGGTCAAGGCGACCGAGAGGACACATACCTCCTCCATATTCCAACAATGGGCAAGACTCGGGTACTGCATGCTAGAAGTCAAAAAGTTTACTGAACAACTACAACTAATTATAATAAAAGTAAAAAGCTGGAATCTGAGAAGACAAGACCCCCTAAGAGCGTCTTGTAAACCAATTATTCGATCTGGAGATCCCAGCAAGGCTGCCGGAGACATCACTAAACCCAGGGCAAAGAAGAATTCGTAGAGATTTTCCCAGAACCCCAGTCCAGCCTACCCGACTGATATAATCTAGAATCTACTCTCCGCCCTTATTAGTAGTAGGCGAATAGTGACCCTATTTGTATGCG
>NW_028322685.1:27500-51339 GCF_047325235.1 Durio zibethinus
GCCGCCTATCCTAGATCTTCCCATTTTCAAGAAGATCCCGGGCTCGATCTGGTTTAGTATCAAGGTTCTTCTGTTTTTGTTCCTATATATATGGGTCCGTGCAGCATTTCCACGATATCGTTATGATCAATTAATGGGACTTGGCCGGAAAGTGTTCTTGCCTCTATCATTAGCTCGGGTAGTCCCCGTTTCTGGTGTTTTGGTCACCTTTCAATGGCTCCCTTAATTATGTGCGAGGAATTTCCCTCTTGAGTAATGGGAAGCGGGCTAGTCCCCGAAAATGCCTGTTTCAAGTTGGGGTTAATATGTCCATACATAAGAGTGATAGAAGTGAACTAAGGGTAAGGTTCACGAACGAGGTTTTGGTGGTGCGGGGGGATCAGGAGACGACAACGACAAGCGTAAGAGGATGCCTGTGTCTAAACACTGCGTAAGACAAAGTCTCTCTCTTATACGAGAGTTTGTGTTGCAGATCGTAGCTGAAACTACGGATGAAAGCATCCGCGAAGGGCTTAATAATCCTGGTACCCGCCGCTGGAATAGCGCCATTGAAACTGCAGTTCCAGAAAGGTTTGGGCACTCTCGTCAAACCTGGAGGCGGATTTACCACTTTCTTTCCATAGCTGTGGAATTGTGCCATGAGGGAGATCAAAGCGCCTTCTTTCGTAGAGTCGTGTCGTTGGTAAAAGGGGGCGAATGATTTTCTTTTCAGGAGTTGCTACAACTACTTTTAACACACCTATCTATGGGTTGCACCTCTGTTCCGAAAACATGAGTCAATCCTCTACCGCCCGAGAACTTTGGGGATTTCAAAAAAGGTTGGGCCTCTAGCTGGGTTTGAGACTCAAGGAATTGTTGACGAGACTAACTCAACTTCTAGGCTCATGTGGCTCGCTAGCCTATAAAACTTCACCTATCTAACTGAAGGAACTCGTCCAAGGTAGTTTCCTTGTTAGAGTAAGGAATGATCCTCCCTTAGAATTCATCCTCTCCCTCAGCCCTCTGTCAACATCCTCTGGGTTAGCACTACAGGTGGCATTCTCTCAGACAGCATCTTGAGCATCTTCTTACCTTGGTACTTAGGGGAGGGCAACTCCCTGTTGAAGCTACGGTTTCACCTTGAACTAACTAAGTAAGGCACTAGACTTTCCTCCGGAGCTGCTCTACGGAGATATTACCTCTAGCTATAGCCTAACCCCATGGTCTCCTACTTACGTTTACATCCTCGTACTTCTGCAACATGCTCTGGCCTATCTTAGGGCCTATCATAGCCCATCCCAATCTCTCCTGTTGGTGATTCCCACCTTGCGACCTTCATCCCCTTCGAATGAACAAAGTAAACTCCCCTAATGTCTCTGGAGCAGCATATCTCTAGCTGATTGATAGTGAAGGGCGGTAAGAAGCCCTATTGAAGCGCATTCTAGCGAACGATCCTTGCCTACTTCCTTTCCAACTACCTTAGCGGCATCTCGGGATGTGGATAGGTTTGAGGTGCATAAATAAGTGGTCTCGCCAGCTGCCACGGCCTCTTCTAAAAGGCCCAGCATCCATGAGGTATAATCTGAGCATTCATAAATGTGAACTAGTAAGAGTTCATGGATGGAAAGTGAGACCTTGTATGGATTTGCATTCTAAGGGTCCGCGTAGACGGCTATGGCCGGAAGAGAGGGTG
Organism: Durio zibethinus; assembly: GCF_047325235.1. Lineage (NCBI taxonomy): Eukaryota > Viridiplantae > Streptophyta > Magnoliopsida > Malvales > Malvaceae > Durio > Durio zibethinus. The sequence continues at coordinate 29,173 of NW_028322685.1, forward strand.
AATCCCCAACTCGTTGGAAGGCTTAGTGGATCCCTTGTGACAGGTGGAGGCAAGGAGATAGGGAATGGAGGGAATGGTATCGACAGAGCGAGGGGAAGAGTCGCTAGCTCTTAAAAAGAATCAATTCAATCCGCTCCAGAGATAGGAGTTCTATGTCTAGGTTGAGGGTTAAGGAGAATCATTTTTTTTCATCTTAGCTCCTAGCCTACTCTACAACTACCAGCTCTAAAGTGAAAAAAAGCTACTTATGCACTGTTTGGTAGCCGTTGTCCTTCTTTGATTGGGAAGCCGGGGTCGAAGAGTTGCTATCAGTGAAATGATTCTCTTTCTAAAATCTCTTTGTAAGGAAAGAGTACTTTATTTATACACAAATATGATATGAAAAAAGTAATTCATCCTTACAGAAGGCTTATGGTGGTAGGTGTGAACCACCGGGATTGTTACCAGTGCCTGTTTCCCTAACGGGGTCAGGGTATCCTCGAATCATACCTAGCTTTCATAGATTGATGATCTATAAGAAAGACGATAAGGCTGATTTGTTAGTCAGGTTCTATTTATCTTGCTTTTCTGTATCTAAAATTATTCTTTTAGCAAAGAAAGTAAGTAAAAATACTTTTCAGTCTATATATGAACCTGGTTGTTTTGAGGAGATTATTCCACTCATGGGATAAATTCGCCCATGTATGAAATATCTCTTTGAAAGGTATATTCCTGATACTGAGACTATTCCGCTTTACCAGGGAATGTCTTGGGTACCGACTTGGACTCGTTCGATACCTACTCATAAGTTATATCAAAGGCTTATGGTAGCGAATGGTGTCCCTGAGAAGAAGGCTGAAAATTTCCGTTCATCCTTCACCTCAGAACTGATTGAACTATTGGGTTTCCGATCACTTTTGCAGTTTGTGCATGTGAGAGGTTTCGAAGAACGAACGAATGTGAGAGGAGAACAATTTAGTCAAGGCTGTTTATGGCCTAGCTACACCCGTTTTGCTTTTGACCTTATTGGCAATAAGTTTATTACCGAACGGTCATTAGAGCAATTTGAGGAGACTGTTGGCAAATATTTGCCTAGTCACCACGAAATCGGGTGTCCAATAGTTCTTGGTCGGTTGGGTCAGTCTCTTGAAGGAGCAGGGAAGAGAAGGATATTTGCCATTGGCAACTATATTAATCAGAGGCTGTTGTATCCTGTCCATGAGTGGTTAGCCAACTTGTTAAGGAGGCTACCTATGGATGGTACATTTAACCAAACAAAACCTCTAGATAATTTAGTTGGGGAGAAGCATCTTTTCTCATTTGATTTATCAGCAGCCACAGATAGGTGGCCTCTGTTATTTCTATTTGATTTGATGCAAGTCCTATTTGATCGGAGCTTTGCATCTAGTGTTGTTAATTCAACATTAGCTTGTAATATCTTTGATAGTCCTTTTGTAAAAAGGAGGAATTCAAGGAGTTGTTTCGTCAAGGGACAACCCCTTGGTTATCACTCTTCATGGCCATTGTTTGCACTTTCCCACCATGTTTTGATATGGTGGTGTGCAGAACAGGTGTATCCGTTTAGGAAGTTCACCAAGTATGCCGTGTTAGGTGATGATGTGGTAATAGCTGACAAGAGGGTTGCTTCTCTATATGAGTCTTCACTGTCAAGATTAGGGGTTTCTATTTCATACCAGAAATCTCTTATTTCTGATTGTGGAGCATTAGAGTTTGCTAAGAAGTTCAGAGTGTTGAATGGTACAGTTGATTTATCTCCTGTATCACTCCGAAATCTCTGTAACTTCTATCACCCCTATGGGATAATGGGAATCCATATGGCATACCCTTTCAGAAGGTTTAGTACCCTCTGTAGGATAGGTGGTGCTGGTTATAAAGAACTAGGGTACAACGAACGAAGGCCACTAAAGACCTACTTTCCTCCATCCAACCCAAGAGCGACTCTACGGGTACTTTTTTTCAATTAACAATTCTGAAAATGCTATATGTCTTTCTATGTCATCTATGTCAGTTTTGTACGCATCACCTCTTGTTTAAATCATAGGAATACGGGTTTTCTCGTCCCTCTCTCATGAAAGATTTTCTCTCCATCTTCCTATCGAATTGTCTATATTCCATTATTCATCTTCCTTGAGCCTATTGAAAGGAGAATTCCTTCATAGCAATCAATAGTGCAGGTTGACAGGGATAAAGAGAGAGGTCTCTACTTCGCTTGTTTCGGAATGCACTACTTCCTATGCTCTAAACTCATATCTGGATTGGCTTTTTTTCTAATAAGAGGTGCACTGAACCAACTATATAGCCGCGTCTCCGCTTACAGAGCGGATGCTTCTCTCATCTCCGCATCTATTGTGCAGCCTACCTTTCAATATGAGTTTGTCTTTCTTTGGTCTGCTGACATTCAGCATGTAAGGAGCACTTCCTTGGGGCAAGCTCGCTTCGCAGATTGAAGAGTTTCATCGAGGGGGTTATGAGTTGGGCTAAGTAAGAAGCTGGACTAGGCCATCTTAGGAACAGGTCGAAAACACCTTGTCTGTCTGAAGTGATGGATGGTAGCTAGAGGCGCTAGTTGGGATGGTAGTACGATTGGTACGCGATTTAGTCTTTTTTTACTTTACTATTGGTAGCTGTTGGACTTGTTAGCTTGCTTCTTCCTTGCCCTACGGCGGTAGTAAGAATGAGGAATTGAGCCGGTTCGGGAGTTTGAAAGTATCAAGATAAAGGAAATGCACTAACCAACAAGCGACGACGAACACTTCGAATGCTAAGAGCAGAATATACAGCCAGTAACTCCTTTCACTTACATAAGACATTTTTTCAACTAAAGCAAGAAGGAAATGCGCCTTAGCCGATTCGGCAAATGCTGATACAAGCTCCCCCCCGCTTTAGAAGAACTGACACCCATAGAAAGAAAGACGGAATGGGCTACCAGGCGTACGATTTCAATGTTCATGCTTCCACAGATTACACAAGACTTAAAAGACTGACACACAAGGGGAGACTGCGGAACTTAGGCAAAGGCTGAACCTAGAAAGAAAGCATACGCCAATGCGAAAACAGAGGGAAACCCATAACCTCCCTCGATGGGACCTTACTCTCCTTCTCCTTAGGGTTGAAAGACTGGGGGACTTGGAATTCTGACTTTTTCCGGGAAAGAAGCTACAACAAAAGGAACCCCAGGCCCTAGAAAGAAAGGTAGGGCGAATGGTGATCCGCCTGCAACCAAAATGACTCGCTCGACAGAAAGGACTGGAATGATAACAGCCCCAAAAGCTGGGATAGAAGAAAAAGCATTGAACTTATTAGCTCACTCAACGAATAAAGTCAAATCAGTACTTTCTTTTCAGCTGAGCGTAGAGCAAAGCACGAGAGGAAGTGTAGCCGATTTGAGGTTAGGGCGGACTGGTTGAATGAAAGCATATCTCCTCGTCTAATCAAACAAATGCCATTTCCGAATGGACTTGAGTCAAGAGAGTAGCGAGATTAGTATGTCGCAAGAAGCGGCGAAGCAGCGGGTATGGCTGTTTCCGATGATGGGAATGAGCTATCAGCAGCGATAAGCCACACAGCGAGAGCAGCCGAAGGAAGAGAGAACAAAGAGACTGTCTGAGCGATCCCCTGATCTTCTATCTATCATGTCTGATGGAGCGGAGTGAGGCCACTAGACCAGAAGGAAAAAAGGGTCACAGAGCGGAGTTTCCAGGCTAACATAGACTACCTGACCTTCCCGCATTTCAGGCCGAATAAGGAAAGTCAAAGAAAGAGGGAAGGGGCCTTGTTCGGAGTAGCATCGGGACGGGATAGAAGCCTACCAAACAGGAGCAGCTTTACCGGACGAGCGATAGCCACTCTCGCATCCATCGCATCGGAAAAAGAGCGAAAAGCACCCCATCCATCTAGGTCTAGGTAAGCAGCGTCAACGGGGCTAGCCTTTTCAGTTGAAGCCACGGAAAGGGGGGGAATCAAACCATATAGGCGTTTTCCACAGCCTTTAGAGAGGAATGAAGCCTAACGAACGGAGAGTATCGACTCGACATCTAATTGCATGGATTCACCTTGTCTTATTGATCTTATTGATGATAGTCGATCGAGTCGGTATCATATCTAAGGTCAAGTAAAGGGCATTTTCGTGTCGGTCGGTGAAAGCCCCAGGTCAAAAGGCAAAAAATAGAGAACGACTAGCTTCTTGATCACCAGTTCGTAGACAAAAGAGTGACTCAGTCCCACGGGAAGAGGGTCTTCCTGTCGAGGTATACTCATCGTAGTATGAACCCGGTTCACAAGGCGTTAAGAAAGAGATACAGGAAAGCTAAGGATATAACGAAGGGCGAAAGGGAGCACAGAAAGGCGCAATACCAAAGCTTTTTTGAAAGAGAAGAATGCGCCATAGGTTTCTTACTGCTTTGCTTTGGGAAGGGGCATTGAAAGAAGACAGACATAGTGGAAATGCTCCTAGACTAGAGAAGGTTCCCTCGTCAGTCTGATCCTCTCAACTCATACGGAAGCAGGGAAATAAACTTTTCTGGACAGGGTCTTCCTTCTCGGAAAATAGGTATACTATGCTGAAGCAGAAGGGAACAGGATGCTTATTTAAATGTCGATGAGACTAGTCAGGATGCTCCCTGTAGTACATTCCCAGATCTGAGCTACCTGGATCAACCCGCCAATTAGTACAGTTCGTCAGTGAGTACGTGGGAATAGCCCAGTAATGAATAGATATATCAGTCACCGGGTAAAGAAGCGAGGCGAGGCGTACCATCTACCTAGGGCACTTGCTCCCTGTATCGGTTTGCGAGTCAGTAGCGGAGGTCTTGCAGATCCTGTATCGGTTTGTTTGTTAGTATTCGTTTATTCCTACCTCTATTGATTGATCAACCGATGGGATGGAATCTGGTCCTACCTAGCATCCATCTTTCGCCCACTTGAGAACTATCCGAATTCCTATCGATGTCTTCGGAAATGCTCTTTATCTGATTTATGTTCGAATTGTCTATATTCCATTATTCATCTTCCTTGATACTGTTCAAGTCAGTCTAAGCACTCTATTCTGTTAGGTTCTTAGTAGCAGTCGGCGACCTTTTCCTCTTTTACTTCACATAGCTTTTCGTCTCCTTGATAGCTGGAAGTTCTCCAAAAGTATGAAAAGCTGGAGGACTTTGTACCATCCATCATCCGTGGAATTTCCGGCATGATCACAGCCTTCTTGTATGCGCTGCGCGCTTGGAAGTTAAGTATGGAGCCAGTTTCGCGATAGCTTTTCTGGAGAACGTGAATAGACTTTAGGTCTCTGCGCGCTCTAGTGAAACAATTCCCAGAATTGACTGCTCTAGCCAATGCGCAACGCACTTTCTGTGATCATATATGATAATTTAAAGAAAATATAGGAATGTTCTTCAATAGCGCACCAAATGCGCGCAATAAAGCAGTGCACTAGAAAGAAAGAGGAAGTCCCAATTATGAAGCTGAAAAGCAAAGAAAGAAGAAGGAAGAAGAGACAGAAGAAGATTACCAATCACCCACTAAGACGGGTGGGGAAGGGGAGAGTAGAGAGTGAAAGAGAATACCCGAGTTGAGCTAAACCCCAACCACCTAAATAGCCTTTTCTTAGAGGTTACTCTAGTGACGGATTGATAAGATCAGCCAGCTAAACCAAATATCCGAATGGTTCCCATTTAGCCTTTGTTTAACCAAGGAAGGCGGTGGGCTTAAAAGCGCCTTTGGTTAAGTCCTTTCCAAACAAAGGATCAGCTACGAGACCCGTCTTTGTTTAGGCAAAGCGTAGCCTCACTTCATCCCTCTCGCTGTCGCTCGAGTCGCTTTCCGTCCCGAAAAAAAGGAAGATTCTGTAGGATTCCCATGCTTAGTATAGAACTATTTACCTACTTTTTATATTATCCATAAAGGACAGATTGGGATTGGCTCTAGAGGAATTAGCACTTATGAATGGAGGGGCTTCCCTATAACCCTACTCTGCCTGCTAGGCCTTAGTGCTTTAGACCATTCGGTATTGATACTACTAATATTAGTGCTCTTAACTAACGTTATTCTCGGGATTGCTGGTATTGGGAAAACCCTTAGAGACAAGAAAGACCGACCCCCTCCTCCCTAGGAACTATTGGCTGGACCGTATTCACCTATCGCCATAGAAGGCCTTTTTTCTGAAACTGCCTTAAAGAGAACTGCAATTGGGGGCTCGCTCAAAAGCAGAAAGATTGGCAGGGTGAAGGAAAAGAACTCCAACAGGTTGGCTTGAAAGAAAGCGAGCTGGCCTTTATTCTTCAATTGGATTAAGCGAACTACCAATGGCTGGAATCGATGCTTTGGAAGAGGGGAACTCTCAAGAGAAAGACTGAAACTGTCAGGGCTTGCGCAATTGGAGGTGAAGACTGACGCACTCTTTCTCGCTCGAAAGCAGGCGAAAGCAGGAGAACTAAAGGCTAAAAAGAAATCTGCAACAGGCGCAGAAAGATTAGATGCCTTTAGGAATGCAACCTTTAAGACTCCCACTAGATCGAATGGAGAAGGGCTGGAGTGAAAGCTCAATCCAAGACATGAAAGCGGAATCACAACTAACAACTGTCGAAGGTTGTAGGTCAATGCCAATGAGAAAGACAAGGTTTAGCCTAGAAAAGTCCTAAGGAAAGCAAATGACATAGAATAAGATGTCATCTCATGCCCTCTTTGAATGGCTTGTTCAAGAAGGGAAGGGATTGCTGCTCAACGAAAGAAAAAGCTCTTGGTGAATCCGGACAAATGCTATCGAATCAGCTGCTTGAGAATACCCTCCTGATGGTTCAGTCAGTTAAAAATAAAAGAATCGGTTGCTAGAGGAAGACAGAAGCAAGGGAAGGAGAAACTATTCTTGCTTGAGTGGAATCAGTTTTATTTGTAATTCCACTTATTTTACGATCATATCTCTGTAAACTGGAGGAATTTCTTTGAAAGAAGAGACAAGAGCAGTTACGCCTTTTTCTAATCCCGGATAAGCAACTAAGAGCCTTTCAATAGCGTAGCGGATCTTGCTAACATTAGAGACTCTACTTAGTAAGTTGCCTACCTTCGCTGGTGGACTAGTTTAGTTAGAGGATGGGACGATAGAGCTCAAATCAATCTAATACCGTTCGTGACCTGACCCAGAGCCACTAGGATCAGTTGGTCAGTCTCATCCCGTGCTTGGATTGGGGCACGAAACGATAGCTATTCCTTGCATCGTGTTGAGTTATGGCTTACTTCTAGGCTTTCGGGGAAGGGAATGTCATTCTTCTGTATTCTATAGTTGTATAAGAGGGGATAGAAAAAGAGAGAAGAGCACTTATTCCATCAACGTGCCAAGCTAAAGGGCGGAATCGATCAACTACCTTTTCCTTTTGTATCAAATTCCCAGAAAAATGGTTGAATGGGCAGACTTACGACTGAACTCTTATTGGGATGGGAGGCCTTACCTTACGACTGCTACGGGTAGCTCTCAACACTATCTGGCTATCTCTCAAGAGTGAAACTCAATTCCCTCACTACTTGCCTGTGAACCAGAGCTAATGATTGTGGATCCTCTACCTCCGTTGAATTCACACCAACTTACTCTAGACAAAGAGAAGATAACGATTTGGCGATTTGAATGCCATATATGACTTGACTCTCTCAATTCCGGAACCCTCCAAAAAGAAAGAGATTCCACTTGAGCTATTCTCGTTCTAACGACAGAAGCGGATTCAAGCATTCGTTCCGAGTCGCCAAGAGACAGAAGAGCTTATAAAAAGTATTCCCCTTGAGGCGGGAAAACTCCAACATCATTTAACTGGGTATGAGAACTCCTCCCTTATAGTAGAAATTCTTCCAAGAACGTATTCTTCTTAATGTTGTTGATTTGAGAACATCTGCTGCTGATTTCAATAGCCAAGTCAAGCTTTCCAGCAGGCGAGACAGATGCCGATTCTACCTCTGCCAACTCCCTCTTTATAGCAGGATTTTCTTAACCAAGAGCTAGCTTATGGATATCAGATATCGATATCGGAAGATCAGGCCCATCACTTCTTCTTGACTTTTATGATTTGCCTGCTGGAGGATCATCGAAGGTTGGAGAAAGAGATAGAAAGCTGACTAGAGTAGGGGGTAGAGGGGCTGTGTATATCTATTCCAATCGGGGTGATAGCTCGACTCGACAAATGGGAGAGAGATCAAATCGCGCGGGAGAGGGGGTCCCCCCATCATCTAGATTCAAAGTCAAGGTGTTGTTCGGATATTGATCGTAGCAAACGTCACTTCCTTCATTGGATGGGTTCAGGCTTGCTTGTCTCGCTCTCATATTGGAAGGCTCGGTTTGGAACCCTCTAGGAACTGAATCGCTAGAAAGATCTCTTCTTTCGTTTAAACCAAGTAGGCCCTAAACCAAAGCTTTGATCGCTGTGCTTTCCCCTTATTGTTAGTCCTCTTACCATACACCACTTCGAATGGTTACTTCCCCCCTTACTTAACATAGGCCGATTCACATCGTTTTTATAGGCAAACTCTGCAGTTGGAAGAACTTATTCCCACTTGCTCGGTCTCCCTTGCACTAAGCTCCTCAGAAAGTCTTCCAGTAAACCGACGACTGGAGTCTGGCCGTCCTGAGTGATAAGCACTGCTAAACCTCAGTTCAGTGCCTAATTTATTCCGTAGCACCCTCTATTAGGGGGCAGACTGGTGTCTTGATCGGACGTAATGCTCCCCTTTCGTCATAAGGCGTGCTTTCTCACCACCTAATGATGATATCATATCACGATCATGGGGTAGCCCGGTTCGAATTCCATATGCAGATTCTAATTTCAATCAAAAACCCGAAGCTTATTTAGTTCCAGATGATGCAAAGCCAATTCTAATTCCGGATCCAATCCCATCTCCCGACCTATACCTATAACTTCTTCAAATGTAGATTTGCCCGAACTTATTTAATAAGGCGAGATGGAGACCTTGATTTGGACCCTCGTGATCGAGCTTTTGATTGTAAAGAACGCGGAGCCATAGTCAAACGATCCAAACCAGGTTGAGAGCGTCGAAGCTTATCCACCTGAAGCGCTCACTTCTACTCCTGTCCTGCTGTGGAAGCAGTGGCCGGAAGCTTCACTGTGGAGGCGGGCGGTCTGATGGAGCTGATTAGATCCACAACCGAGATGGAGCCATCCCTGGAACCCAGGAGCGAAGCTATCCCTCCCGAGACTGGCCCACAAGAATCCATTTCAGGATTAGAACCTGCAATACAAAGACTAAGCATGGAGGTCACTGAAGCTGCTGAATCGACCTCTGAGAAAGAAGAAGAACAAGAACTACTGCGGTTGAGGAACAAGCCGTCGTGGCTGCACCTGTCAAGTTACACGATCTTTCTCTTTGCCCGCTTTGATTAGGCTTTATTCCCGAGCGCTCTTTTTAAATGCTCTGGTGGAGCTGGAGAAGCAAGACTAGTCCTTATTAGTAAAGCTTCGGCCCTGCCTTTCTAATCGGCATCTTTTGATCGTTTCACTGTCATAATGGGACCACTACACTGGCCCGAGAAGGTGTGTAAACGGTCACTCTATAACTAGTTGGTCTCAATGGACACTATTTTCATTTAAAAAAAAAAAGAAAATAGGGACCTAATAAGCACAAAGCTATTACACAATCAAAGCCTTTTGAATCTCCTGCGAACAGACGCACAAGATAACCTTTGATACACGCCACTAGCTGTTTAACTACTTTACCGAGAACAGTCAAATCACACAATTCATTGGCTTCTCCTCTAAGGAAGTAAAAAAACCCCACATGCTCTTTCTCATATCACCTATACGAATCCGAAGCTAACCCCTGCACCTGATTCATCCCCTTGAATAACGGGTTTGCCTGCGAGTCTTTCTTTGAATTTATGATGGAGAGACGGGGAAGATGAAAACAATAGATGTGATCTATCGAAAAAAAAAAAGGTAGAGGAGGCCTGTTGCCGAGACCCCGTCCTCTTGCAGAGGAGGCAAAGCACCGTAACCATAATGAAAGTTCAGATCAAGTGCCAGAAGAAATGGTCGACTCTGAATCCGGATTGGTTTGAATCGAGAATGAAAGATTTTCTCTAAACTAGAAAACCGTCAAGAAAGGATCCATCAACATGATGGACACTCGAAACCAACTCTATCTGGTTTGTGTAAGGAGGGAACCGATTTGACCTTTTCAGTAAAGGGGGAAACAAATAAAGTAGGAGACGAAAGACTAACATAGCGCTTCACGCCCAGAGGAAGATGCTTTCTTTTAGCCTACGCCTACGCCTTTCCCCTTTTAATAATAATAAGGTAAGCATCCAGCTCTCGATCCAGAGCTACTGCTTCAACAATCAACTGAGCTCAGGAAGTCAGGTTAAGACGTCGACTTATACAGGGTCTTTTCCGATAAGATGAAAAACAATTCCTGTCTTGAAAGGTAAATCCCACTAAACAACACTTGTACGCTTGACATGAAAAGTAGAGGCAAGCAGAGTCAAAGGCCAAGCCTCAACCAGCAAAGGGGGACAGCCATGCCAATCCAAGCAGAGCAACTAGAAGCCCACTCTACCTTTCTTTCTTTATCTTAGACTTCGTTATTCAAGAGAGACCCATGTGCATTTCCTCTGTTCTGTGCTCTTGAACTCTTTCTTCCCTTGTGCCTTTAGTTGAAGTATAGGTCGTCGATTCAATCTATCTTGATGGGATTTTTGCTTTTGTTAAGTGGTATAGAAGGGATTCCTCTAGTAAGTAGCGACAAGAGGCTACATCAATAGCTGAAACTTGTTTTTGGGTAGGGTAGGCTCGGAGTCAGAAGTCCTCTCTTTCCCAACCAAATAAGCATTTTTGGAAAGTTCATCTTCCCGCGGTCAAAACTAAACAACACTTGCGGATAACAATCAGACCTTACCCGGGACAGGGACCATACTAGAAAGCCTAATTAAAAAGAATTCGGCTCAATTCACATCTATGAGCGATGATTCCTCTTTCTCTTGCTCGCTTCGATCGGACTCTGACAGCTTAGGGAAGAATGAAGGGTCGCTAACAAGGCCCCTAAATGACTGCTCAGAAGGCCTACCCATTTTTTTTCCTAATTCCTTTCTTTCTACTAGTTCTTACAAAAAAAATTTGCAGGAAGTAAACGAAGTCTTTCCTTCCGAAAGAAACTCCTGAAGTCACGTCTTTCAGTACTGGGACTGAAGTCAAGTACTTTCCAGTTGCTCTTTGCCCAAAGCCCTCCTTCCGACTTAAACAACTATAAATAGCTTTAGCATCTCTTGATAAGGAAACGTCTTTCTAGAGCTAAGGGGAAGGTTTGGAACCCTAGTAGCAGAATGGAATCAGTTTACCGGGCTGACTTCCATGCCAACACGAGTAGTTTAACTCATCACTACCTCGTAAGGGCGTTGAGAATTGTTTTTGCTTTTCTTGTTCAAAATTCTTAAAAAAGTCAACAAATAGCCCTTGCATAGTTTACGAATTCTGCTTAGTAGGGACCTAAACACAGGAATGGTTTTTCTCAGAGTCAGACCACGCCTTATGACGAAAGGGGGAGAAAGGACGGGTCACCTGCCGATCTATGATCAAACAAAACTCTACCTGAAGAATGGGATACAGATTGACCAGCACAAAAGCCATCTCTATCAATCTACGCTCATTGATGAGACGGCGACATAGAGAAGAAAGTATACCGTTTGTCACCCCCCTTGTCACTTAAAAGTAAAGAAGAGATACAAAGGAATCCAAATTTTGTGGGATCGAGGATGGAATCGAATAGCGAATGCACTTGCGGTTAAGACAGGTCCTGCATCTCCTACCTAATGCAATTGACCGACCCGGCATCTCTTTCGTTCAATAATGCCTTTGCTTCAAGACGCTATTTACCAGGCCTTTTTGAATTGAAAAAGCCGAAGGGGCGAACGAGCGCTGCGGTAACGAGCCGTAAGAAAGATGAGCAGAGCATTCCTTCCACCGGCCCTTATAGGAGTAGGGGGCGTGGTGAGATAGATAGACGTCCAATCTTGCAGCAGCTAGTTGCTCGGCCTTAGTCTTGGGCTGATCTCATACTTCAATCAACCCCTTCGTACTTCGATCCAATCAATCGATCGATCAAGAGGCTAATCTCTTTTGTTTAGGTCGGTAACTAAAAAAAAAGAAAAGAAAGTCCTCGCTTTCTCTTGAACAAGGGAAGGGCAGCATAGCATTAGCTTCAATTGAACAAGCTCAACCTTGAAAAAAAAAGAAAGGCGGTAGGCCGAAGAACCGTTGAACGCTTCAACTTGGCCACTGAAGAAGGCGAAAGCTGGGCGAGAGACTAGGCCAACTTACTTCTTACTGCCATGCCATGGTTGTTGCTTTAGGCTCCATAGACGGAACTATGTATTAGGTATTAGGGAGGGGAGGAGAGAAAGAACGCATGCATGGAGATTCTGTCTCTCGGAGGTTCGAGAATCTATGAAAGGACATCTAAGACTAAGAAAGAATGAAAGGAAGTCCATTACTGAGAGAAGTGGTGATCTCGTCTTGCTTGCTGGGAGAAAGGAAGCTTCCGGACCACCTTTTCCAGCCAGATAGCGAGCGATCACTCAGCAATGAACACTAACTGAAAGCGGCCGGGAATGAGTACCTATCCCTTACGGGAATCGAACCCGTGTCTTCGACATGAAAAGACGATGTCCTAACCACTGGACGAAAGGGACCAAAAAGCCATTCTTCATATACCTCAGCTCCGACAATAGAAGTGGTTCGTTTTGTTTCTATACGCAATTCAAGATTTCGTTTGTGTTCATGTTGGCGATTTCTGATGTGAATTCGGCGGGTCGTCCCCCCTTCCTATGGGTTCCCCACCGACCCAGTAACACACCAACCACGCCCCTTCCCTTTCTCCGATCATAAAGCCCCCTGATCCCTTTCTTTGTCTTTCATCCCCCCTGAACAGAATAAGTAAGGCCCTAAAAAAAAAAAAAAAAGAAAATAGGGGCGAAGCGCCCGTTTGAAGTGGCGAAGGCCTATGCTAAAGTAAGAAAGAAAGTACGTTAAGGTTACGAAGTCACTTAGTCGAACTATAAAGAAAGGGAGGCTAAGCTTACTTCGTAAGGTCAGCTGGTTAAGGAAAGCTCAGGTTATGAAATCGCTTAGCCGTTAATTAATGTTGTAGTAGTAAGGCGTCGGTACGGAGTTGCGTCAGCTGTAGATATAGACTAGGCTAAGGGACGGAGCCTGGAACTGTGGACCGGGACTACGCAAAGGTAGAACACCATAGAAACTTCGCTTACTTTCTCATAAACCTTGATTTCGCTACGAAAAATAAGAACCCGGAATAGCTCCAATCGGTTCGTGTTCCGCTTTCAAAGTAAGTTGTCTTTGCCCAAGTGTGAACTGCAGACGACTCTCCAGTGGTTCCATTCCTTCTTACTTGACTTTTGGGTCAACCCAACCCGAATGGGAATAAGAGGGTCAGCCAAACAGCGGTCCACTTTGTACATTTTCTGAGGCAGGTTTAGAAAAGGGAAGGGCCGAAGGAGGCAGTAGGAATGAAGGAGGCGGGAAGCTACCGCTTCTAGAATGCAAGCTTATCCTTGACTTTTTTTATAGCTCTAAAAAAAGGTTTTTGGATGAAGTAATTGGAGTGACAAATGGTTACGGTTGCGGAAACCGGAGAAAGTCGGGAACCGTCGGTTACCTTTTGAATCAAAGTAGCGACGAGCCGAGTACTACGACTACAGGGGGGGCAAAGCTTCTACGACAGCTTCGCTTCCTCGTCGCTTCTTTCTGGCGACTAGCTTCTCAAGTGGGTGGCTTGGTAAGCAAGCTACCTTCAGCATCGGTCAAATCCCTATCAATAATAGGCCGGAATGGTGGGGAAGGAGGCCCCCCCTACTTCAATGGAAAGGGGGGAATCGCCGTTTCACAGCCGCTCCTCTACAACTACCTTTCGCCTAACATGATCACGAACGAAGACAGAGAATTGCGTAGATAGGAGGACGAAACGAACCAACCCACTTGTCCTGATCGGAACGATTGAAGAAAGAAAGAGAATGGTGGCCCCTTTCGCCCAGGGGCCATCGTCGGAGAACAATGTCGGGGACAGGGCGAGAACCTTCCGTTGGTTACGCCCTTGTTGGGTTGGTTCTTCCATATTTAGATATGGAGATAGATCCAGATAGAGATCTATATCTTTCTATTTATCGATAGAAAGAACTATTGAAAAATGGATATTGATCTGGTTTCAAGATCTATAAACAAGAGAGATCCCCAAATATCCATTTGAAAAAAGAGATGAATAGATAGGGCGGAGCCAGCTGAAGGAAGGTCGCGTTAGCGCCCCCGCAATCTTTCTAAAGCAACAAGCGAGAAACTTGACTTTGAGAAAGAAGCGCCAACTATTCTAATATTAGTAAAGGCGCGTTAGCCTATCTATAGGTTGGGGCCTTTTCTTGCTCGTTAGCGCCCCCCTACCCCTATTCTAAACGTTTAGTCATAAAGGAACTCAAGGAAAGCCTTTTGACAACCTTACTAATAGAAAGGGAAAAGATGCGCTCAAGCATGCGAAGAAAGCTCTTCGAGCTTCCCAACTATTATGGAAAGGTTTGTAGAAAGGGGCTTCTTAAAATATCCCATAAAGAAAGTAGGGGCTTCAAAGCTTGTAGTTTAAGGGTGCGCAGGTTTGGAATCCTATACAAACAAGGGGCTAGCGCGCAATGGCTTTCTCTGATAGGGGCTCGCTTCTTCAAGCTCCGCTTGCTGCTCGTCAAAGCCGTAGCTGGCTGTCTACTAAACGAGCCTTCACTGCCCGCCCGGCCCCTATCTTTAATCTTAAGTAAAGTGAAGTCAAATCAATGAAGTGAACAGCCCAACCTCTTTGTTTGAAGCTTTTCCAGGAAGCTTCTACTTGTTGAAGCTTTTCTTCCCAAAACACAACAATAGACTTGCGTATAGGAAAAAGCTTCTCTTTGATAGCGGTCATAGGGGGGGTTCAGAAAGGATCTGATCGTAGATAGAGACTGAAACCTGTGTGGGGGTAGGGGCGGATGTAGCCAAGTGGATCAAGGCAGTGGATTGTGAATCCACCACGCGCGGGTTCAATCCCCGTCGTTCGCCCATCAATAAATGGACCATTTGTTACGGAGACACAAGACAAACCTAGAAAGAATTTTTTCTGCAAGTAATCTCGAGGCTTTCAAACGCATCCAAGCAATTGGTATCCGATTGAAACATAGAAACCATAGATTCGCGTCGCCTACTTGCTGAAAGCACAAATGGAATGGCTGATCATTTATTGTATGAAGTTTTTAAGACCTCACTAATCAGCCAACAACTTTTGAGTTCATAATGAATGAAATGAACCCCCGGATGAAGAGAAAATCTCCCCTCCCTTTTACTAAACCATGGGGAGTCCCGAGTAGTTTACCGGGCAAATTTAGTTGTCGTGACGATACCTTTCAACGTGGAAGATTGGAAAAGACTTCTCTTCATCACGAGACTGATCGGATCCGCCGTAGACACCCGAGAAACCCCCACAAGGCAGGCTAAAAGAGTAAGAGGACAACAAGCAAAGAGTTATGCTTTCATTTCTTTGTTGAGATTGAAAGAAAGTTATTTGAAAAAGGGGGTAGGTATAATGCACGCAGGCCAAGTCAAGAAAAGGACTTCCTTACTTTTATTTCATAGTAGTCTTAATGACTAGTAGTTTGAAGCCTTTTTAAAGCGGTTTTTTTCGGCGCTCGGTTCCTTCGTCTTAAGTCAAGTTCAGTTTACTTTTTCGATTTGGAACTCTTAGTCGAGCTGATGGCGAGATCTATTTTTTGTTCGAGGTTCAAGAGAAAAGAGAGGAACCACCGCCCAATGATGCTTTTACGAAAGTACGGTCACCGGTGGCGAATACCTTCTCGACACTATAGAACCTAAAATCCACTCTCAATCGCTCTTTTTATTTTTTTGAGAGGAATTGTTTTCGTATCCTGGACTTTTTTTTTGAAGGCAAAAAGTGCCCTATCTGCCTTGTTGTGATAGGGGGGCAGTGCCAATTGTTTGTTTTCAAGTCAAGCTCCGTATCCCTATCTCTTTTTAGGTTGGCATAACAAAGAAAGAGAGTGCCAAGAAACAACACATACCCATCACTTTTGGTTGGAAGGTTCGGGATCGTCAGGGAGCCCCTATGTTGTAAGTCCAAAGTTCTGCCGCTTGAATTCACAGGTTCGTTCATTTACCAGCACTAGTTCGTACCTTAGCAAGCAAGCTGCCGCGACCTCCGGTCTGCAAGCACCTCTGGTCCTAAGCACCCCCGGTCTCCAGGCTTAAGGCAACAGGGAGACAAGCTTGAAAGCCACACTTGCACACGACACTTGCTCGTTTCTTTCTGACTTGGTGCTTTCAGTCCTGTCGAAATTTCTTTTTTCACTTCTTTGGTTTGTGTAAGCCTTCAAGCCAAGTGAAAATGGAGAGCGTTTTTCACTGATTTGATTGGTGGATCGGTCTGGTTCTTGCTTTAGTTTTTTTCTTGCGCACTTGACCATGGGATGGTTGAGTGCCCTATTAGAGAAGGCCGATGGATAGACCCAATATCTATCAGTACTCGCGATCTGGGGAGTACCTAGGGAACAACTAAGGCCTCTACATTGAGGGAAAACCTGCTCTACGTGAAAAAAAAAGGGGAAGTTCACTTTTGCATAACCTCTGTTTTCTTTTCCTTGGGCATTGGAACAATCACAAGTGCAGGAAATAACTGGTTGATAGTTGAAGATCTCTGACCATATGGTCTTAAGTTGAGTATAGTACTCAGCAACAGTCATATCCCCCTGACTAAGATTTGGGACTGATTATTCAAGCTGGAATATCTTAGCTTCATTTCCTATGGAATAAAGATCATGGAGATAAAGGACCATACCTGTTTTGCCGATGCCATAAACATAAGACTGGTAGCAATTGTAGGCTCAATTGCATTGAGAAGCCATGACATGACCAGCTTCTTTGTGGCACTCCAGTCAGCCATCTTGGTCTCACTCATATTGGGGATCAGAGACAGAAGGACAGCGGGCTGATACATGTTGCTCCATAAACGCTTTCCTTCAATGACCGATGAAAGGCGCGTTAATGCCCATTTGCTTTCATAGACCCTACTCCCCTCGGCTTCGACCCAGAAGTTGAACTAAGTAGAAATGATTGGCTTGTTTGCGTAAAGCCGTAAGTTCAGATTCACTCAGAGATAGAAAATGCTCTTTCCCCTGCGTTCCGTAAACTGACCTTACCTCATTCCTCTCCTACTCCCGTTTCGCTTGGAAGAAAGCCGGGAGAATTCTCTTACATGGTCTTCCTAAACGCCCTGAAATAAGGCACATACCGCCAGTTATTTTATATCTCTTCTCTTCTTTTGTGACTGAAGCCCTTGCCTCATGGTTTAGCTAGCTTATTGCTTATTCACCCCCGCTTTACTGCTCTTACCAAAGAGAGTTTCGCATACGAAATCCCTTTTGAAGAAATGAATCTAAAAAAAGAAATAGCAATATCAGGCATTACATAAGTAGAGGTAGGGTGTGTAGGAGACTTTCTTACCGTTAGAGATAAGACGCCAAAGATTGCGAGGCGAGAATCTGGGAGCTTTATAATACCGTGAGCCAAGCCAAGAGAAGGAGTCGTAAGATTTTCTTTCATAGCATAGAAGGTCTTGATGTAATTGCTTCTACTGGGACTGGGATTGGCTAAGTTTCAGAGATGTAGCGTCTTTCCTCGTCTTATCTTAAAGAACCTCAAATGCGTAATCAAGGGGACCCATTTCTTCTGTTGGCGCAGAGGACTCAGATGGCTTTGACTGAACTAATAGAATAAGGCTTTTAAGCTCGGAAGTCACATCAGTCTTTTCTAGCACTACGATGTGTCTTATATTGTTACGTTTTCAAATGCGTAGCGAAAGCTCTGAGGCCAGATATTCTCTTTTATCAACCATAGGTATAGGTCTCTTACCAGCTTAGCTCCTTTCTTCAACTCAAAAGGAAAGCCTTATCCTTCTTCTGGGAAGGTAGCAGGGGAGTAACTGAAAAGCAGACCAGACCTTTTATCTCTTTTCGAGTATCCGATTTAGATTCAAATCATAGAATCAGCTCTTTCCGGAGTATCCACTTTGGGATATTATCTGCCGCCCTCGGAGAAGTCTTAAGTTTAAAAGATGTGAAGCGCTAGTGATTTCAGATATGGAATGGCATTCTTACTTTCTACGATTCTTATAGCCGTTCTTTTTACAAGTAAGTACAGGGGCTTCGCGATGTTCCCTTGTCTTTCTTTATTGTCTTTGTTTGAGGGCCTTACCTAAAACTACTGGGAGAGGAAACTGAGCTCCAAAGCTTCCCTTAAAACCCTTTCTGTTTTAGAAAAGCTTCTTCCTTTTTGTAGCTAGAAGATTACCTCCATAAGAGGAAAGGCGGGGGAAACTGGGTTTGAGTTCCTTTCTTTGGGGGCTTTGCCGCCCGTTCCTAGACCTGAAGGGTCAACCTAGCTGGAAGAATAGTAATGAAAATAGTGAAAACCAGAAGATTAAGGCCCTTAAGCCTAGAGAGAAGCCTATCTTTTAACGGAAAAGAAAAGAGTTTTTCTACCCTTTCTTTCTATCTGAATAGCCAGCTTCGGATGTCGCTGGTCTTTTCTTGAAATAGTAAGATGCCACTGATCCTTACATTCTGGAAGGGGTAACCTAGAGGAAGAAGCTCAACTGGAAGGTTTGACCCACGATTATAGGATGAATACTATGGAGAATAGTAAACAGCCTAGCGTAGCGGCCAAGGAGCCTTTACTTTACAATAAAAGAGTAACCGTAAGCTTGGGTGTCATTGGTCTGTCTTTAGATAAATATTAAATGATTGAAATAGTCAGCTTCGTAAGCTTGTGATATCAGAAGTCAAGCTTGTCTTTCTTTGTTTGCTTTCTTTCTGTATTACAATATTGAATTCGAATTCTAGTCCGAGTAGCGAATTACAAATAACAATAAATACGACTATCTGAAAAAGTAGTGAGAGTGGCATTGGGATATGGCACTCGAACGACTAAACTCGCTTTCGTTTCGATACCGATTTCTAGAACTAACTCGCTTCACTACCGTTCGCTAACGATACGATCTCTAGTAAAATCTCTCTTCTCTTTCTCTGTCTTTCCTCATCGACAACAAAGCATATATGAACAATTCCTTAAGCTTGGCAATAGTTGAGTCTATCATTAGCTTTTTCCGCTACTACCAGGTTCATTAGTCACTTACGACATTAGTAGAACCAGACATCTGGAAAGAGAGATGGTAACCGTCCGTAGTTTAGGTATGGGTTTCAGCGGGTTAAGCGAAGGTGTTCCCTTAGGGTGTTAACGATAGCAATACGATTCTAGTCTTCTAGTCTCCTCATCTTGTTTCCGATTGTAGTTTCCGATTGTAGTTGAGGATTATTCTATTGTCTTAAGAGGTAGGAGAGAGAGGGCCATTGGAGGATGGCACTCGATCGATGTAGATAGAGTAAGGCGTCTTTGTTGTCTTTCTTCTTTTAGTTGTTCTATTGTCTTGTCTTCTCTTTTTGGATATCAGTATTGAATCCTAGTATCGGTTTTCCTTCTGGTATTTCTGATAAGTTTTTTCAAAGTAACTATCTAACTTGTTTTAAGGTAGTGAGTGGGTTATGGGTATAGCCCACGAACGAGTAAGAGTTCCGGAGGTAACCGAAGGAAGGTTACCGGAGGGGTCTGTATACGATTAGGATTAGGAGTACGATTACGATATCGAATCTAGCTAGTGTATCTTTGTCTTCCTATAGTCTTGGAATAGAGGAGAGAGGGGGTAATAGGTATTGCCCCCGAACGTAACGTCGGTTTAAGCGAAAGAGCTAGCTTTAGAGTTCGGTTCGAGGAGTTGTTGTTAGGAGATTCCTCATGTTGTGTAGTCTCTGTTATCATTCTTGTATGACTGAGAAAGCGCTTCGATACGATAAGGATACGCTCTAGAAGGGCTACGATACGCTCTAGCTATACCGTTACGACGATTATTCTGTCTTTTCTATGTTTACTTGTTGGTTTTCCTCTCTCTATGGTTTTTGGATATCTTTATTGAAGTGAAGTATCTTTTAGCCTTATAGAGCCTTTTAGGATTCCTTGTATGGATTTTTGATATGGTGTTTTCACTGTGATTATCTGAAGTCGTTAGTCGAACTAGGAATAGTAAACCCGTACACGATTCGATAGCTAGCTAGTCTTCCTCGTCTAGTGTCTAGTAGAGTGAGTGAGAGGGCCATGGGAATATGGCACTCGAACGATAAGAAAGACGTTATCGAGACACGTTTAGTTTAGGAACAGGTTTAAGAAATTCCTCGTTAAGACCAGTATCTCTTTTGCTTATGGTATGCACGATAGAGAGCTATAGTTTAACTAGCTTTATCTATCTCGTCTCTTCAGTCGTACTCTATCTCGATGGTTCCTCTATCTGGGAAGTGAGGGAGGAATCGTTATTGGACCCGAAGGATAAGACACGATGTGGTTTTGGTTTTCGTTCTCTTCCTGGTTTCGTTCGTCGATCAATGGTTTGTTTCGATCTAGGTATAGAGTTCTAGGCGGTTGGTAAGGATATCAGTAGTGTTGTAAAGTATCCCTTGTCCTTATAGTATGCACTCTAATCCCCTTTCACTTTCACTATCAGACTCGTAAGTGAGGTAGAGAGTGGTCAATGGGTATTGGCCACGAACGAGTAAGCAGTCCCCTATTCCTGACCGTTAGCTTGTTGGGAAGGAATAGAGTAGGGACTGCACCTTTCCTTTCTAGAGAATACGAGTAAGATCCTTGATAGAGATACGTTACCTTTCCTTGAGTCCTTGAGTAAGATAGGGTATACGAGTTAAGGTGAGGAACAGGTTAATCGATATAGATAGGTTAAAGGATCTAGACTCTGTAAGGCTAAAGTCTCTAAATAGAAATCGATGTTAGCTTCTAGTTTGATAGTTCGATACTAGTCTAGGGTTTTGTTTTTATATTGTTAATGGTATCTTATCTTATCTTGTTTTCTATTCCTCTTGAGCTTGATAGATAGACTCTCTATTCTATATGGATTTCCTTGTTATCTTATAGTTTGATTAGGAATCTGTTCTAGATGCTAGATGAACTCTTTTTTGGAGATAACATCCTCTTATTTGGTTTATAGTATCTTTAGAGAGTAGAGGTGTAGGGGTAGGGGTAAGGTGCTTGAATATCTAAGAGCCTCTTCCCCTACACACTCTACTGAAACTAGCTTCGAGGGCCGTTTGCCTCTCTGCTTCACCTCCTCCGGTATAGTATGGACACTGGGAAAAAAGCTTGATAGCAGTGATTCCCCAACATCCATACTTGAGTCGGAGTATGGAGCCAGCGTCGAGTATAAACAAGGCATGCTTCCTCCTTTCTCAAGGGACGAAAGCGCAGGTAAGTGTAAACCCGTGGCTTTAGGTGTCTTTCCTGCAATCACAGCCTTCTTGTCTCCTTTGGGAGCTGCTTCTGTGGTTTCCTACAGTTCATGACATCTCTGTGCCACTCATCTGCTACTCAATAGTCTGAGCCTGGATACCACTTCACGGAAGTCGTTTTTCAATAGCTTTTAGAGGAACCAACCTAGAAAGGGAACGCTAGGCCGCGTGGTTTTACCTACAGGAATCGTAACCCACCGTAGAAGCCATTAGTCCTTTATGGATTGTTTAGGACACCGATTAACCTCTCTTCACTATTGACCCTCAGGAGTTTCTGTGATCTTTTACGATATTACTAGAACCAGACAGCGAGTTAGCTTCATGGTATCTATCCGGAGGTAACCGAAGGAAGGTTACCGGAGGTGTCTATTTGTCTTCTTTAGCGTACCGTACTAGCTGCTTTCCATATCTCTTGTCTTCTTTCTAGTTCCTGTAGCTATTCTGTTTTCGGATAAAAGTAGTTAACTGTATTCTCTCTTATCATTCTTGTTTGTCTGAGAATTGGTTTAACTGGCATTATCATAAGTGAGGAGAGAGTCTACCTTGGGTAAGGTACACGATCGATTCCTTCCAGTGCAGAGAGTGGGCTATCGGTATAGCACACGATCGGAACGGATAAAGGCGTAAAGGCATATTGTCTTTTCTAGCTTATTGAGTTAAAGGCATGGGTTCGGATATCAGTATTGAATCCTCGTATCTGTTAGCATTCTTGTTCTTGTATGTCTGATAAGTGATTTCAC
>NW_028322686.1:0-10000 GCF_047325235.1 Durio zibethinus
TAATGTATATTGTATATAATGTATACAAAAAATAGAAATTAAAATAAAATATATATAATATATAAATATATTAAATATAAAATATATATTAAATATAAAATATAAAAATTAAAATCTAAAAATTAAACCAAAAAAAGTTTCCTTTTTTTTTTTCTTGATTTATTCTGCAAAGATCTAACTCCTCCAATTTTATTCCTAATTGAAAGTTTCTACGACATAATAAACGGATCGTTGACCTTTGGAAAGAAAAGGGGAAAAAGCTTTTTCAATGTTCTTTGATTTCAAAAAAACATTATCAATCATGTAAAAAAGTAAAAAAGCAAACAAATAGAGAAAGCCGGCTATCGGAATCGAACCGATGACCATCGCATTACAAATGCGATGCTCTAACCTCTGAGCTAAGCGGGCTCAAATAATAGAAATTTTGTATCCATAGGAATTCAGCAAACTATTACGATCTTATCTATTAACTATCTATTAGTTATTCATAATTACTATGAATTATTAATATGAATTATAGACTAGAATTTAGAAAAACTAGAATTTTAAATTTTAAATGCCATATTTATGCCATACATAATTTATGCCATATTTAATATAATCATATTTAATATAATGATATATAATAATATATAATAATATATAATAATGGTAGATTCAATCTAATATTCAATCTAATATTGATAGAATATAAT
The DNA here is from genome assembly GCF_047325235.1 of Durio zibethinus. NCBI lineage: Eukaryota > Viridiplantae > Streptophyta > Magnoliopsida > Malvales > Malvaceae > Durio > Durio zibethinus. The sequence continues at coordinate 696 of NW_028322686.1, forward strand.
AATTAAGAATAGAATAATATAATTCTATTTGATTATATTTTAATCATTCTATTTGATTATATTTTAATCATATTAAAAATGATATTTTAATTTAATCATATTTTAATTTAATCATATTAATATTTAATAACATTATATTTAATAATATTAAATTATAATAATATTATTATAATTTAATTCTAATTTTATTATAATTATAAAAATTATAAAAATAAATTATAAATATATTTATAATTTTTATAATTATTTATTATTTATCTCTATATTATATATTTTTATTTTATATTTATTTTATTATATGTTATCTTTATTCTATTAGTCTATTCTATTTAGTATTCTATTCTATTTAGTATTATATTCTATTTAGTATTATATATATAATTTAGTATTATATATATATTAGTATAATATTAGTATACTAAGTATAATATTACTATATTTTTTATTTTATATTTTTAGTATTTTTTAGTATATTTTTAGTATATTTTACATTTAAATTATATATAATTTTTTTTTTTTATATAGATATAGATATAGATTTAATTTAATAGATAGATTTAATTTTAATATAGATAGATAGATTTAATATAGATTTAATTTATTTATATTTAATATTTATTTATATTTAATATAGATTTAATATATATTTAATTTATTTATATTTAGTTTAGAATTATAAATAGAGTCTAATAATTAGATAATTATAGTGAAAATATTTTTATGCATTTATATATAATTTATATTTATATATAATTTATATATATATTATCATTATATAAATGATACGTTATAAGTCTAAATAATTAGAATGAAACTTTGTTTTTTAGACTAACTAATTCGAATTATCTTCGAAGTCGAAATAGAAATGAATGGAATAATTAGTTCTAGCTATTATGCTATTATACTAGAAAATAAATAATTAATAATGAATAAATTTTAAAATGAATAAATTTTAATAATGAATAAATTCAATTTTCATTTTTATTTTTATTTTTTTAGTTATCTTATTATGGTTATATAGGATAGTCTAATAAAAGAATAAGAATAAAAATAAAATTAAAGAAAAAAGAAAAGATGCAACCCATAGAAATGAAATCCAGATCATAATGAGAGATGAGAGACTCCTTTCTTTTGTTTTCATTCATAAAGGCGGAAGCTAAGACGAAAAAAAAAAAAAAAATCGACCGTTCGAGTAAATTGCCTGAGAAAACTGAGAGTAAGGGGGGCATATATATGTTATGGAATATCCATCTATATTGAATTGCGAATACAGAAATGATAAAATATTTTCTGATTGGACCAAATAAATACGGGTCTCCGATAGAGACGAAAGAAGATAAACAAACAAGAAATAAAATAGGTAAAGACCCTTCGATATAAGAATCAGTATCTATATCTACTAAATTCAATACTAAATTCAACGGTTTTCGCATAAAAAGAAAGAAAATAAATAAATGAAAGAAAGGGGAAAGGAAGGGAAGGAGAAAGGGGGAAGGAAGTGCATCCTAATGAGATCCTAATCTCAAGACACAAAGGGGATATGGCGAAATTGGTAGACGCTACGGACTTAATTGGATTGGATTGAGCCTTGGTATGGAAACCTACTAAGTGATAACTTTCAAATTCAGAGAAACCCCGGAATGAAAAATGGGCAATCCTGAGCCAAATCCTATTATTTTACGAAAATAAACAAAGGTTCAACAAGCGAGAATAATAAAAAAGGGATAGGTGCAGAGACTCAATGGAAGCTATTCTAACAAATGGGGTTGACTGTTGGTAAAGGAATCCTTATATCGAAACTCCAGAAAGGATGCAAGATATACCTATATAAAATATAAAATAAATAGGTATACTAATGAAAAACCAAAAAAGACGACTCGAACCCGTATTTTTTTTATTTATATGCAAAATCAATTTATATGAAAAATAAAAAGAATTGTTGTGAATCGATTCCAAGTTGAAGAAAGAATCGAATAGAATATTCATTAATCAAATCATTCACTCCATAGTCTGATAAATCTTTTGAAAAACTGATTAATCGGACGAGAATAAAGATAGAGTCCCGTTCTACATGTCAATATCAATACCGACAACAATGAAATTTATAGTAAGAGGAAAATCCGTCGACTTTAAAAATCGTGAGGGTTCAAGTCCCTCTATCCCCAACCCCAAAAAGCCCGTTTGCTATCTATTTATTTTATCCTACCCTTTTTGTTAGTGGTTCAAAGTTCCTTATGTTTCTCATTCATCCTATTCTTTTCCATTTTACAAGCGTATCCTAGCAGAATTTTGTTCTCTTATCACAAGTCTTGTGATATGATATATTGTGATATATATATGATATACGTACAAATCAACACCCTTGAGCAAGGAATACCTATTTGAATGATTCATAATCCATATCATTACTCATACTGAAATTTACAAAGTCTTCCTTTTAAAGATCCAAGAAATTCCCCTTTTAATTTAATACTTTTTCGTTTTTTTTTTTGTTTTCATTTTTAAGTGACATAGACCCAAGTCATCTAGTATTATGAGGATAATGCGTCGGTAATGGTCGGGATAGCTCAGTTGGTAGAGCAGAGGACTGAAAATCCTCGTGTCACCAGTTCAAATCTGGTTCTCGGCGTATGATTAATTTGTATGAGTATCTACTCTACAAATTAATTGATATAGATCGACATAATACATACTTATCTAGCTAGCTATCTGGAAGTAAACCCTCTCTTTATTTATTTTTTTTTTTTTTTTTGTTTCTATTTTTTAGATGAGCAAAGAGTCTATTATAATTATAATGTAGTAAAAAAAATAAATAATGTAGTAAAAGAAAAAAATTTCATTATCTTTCCTCTTCTTTTTTATTTGTTCACGCTGTGGCTCCTCACATTCAAAAAGAATGTTAATACTTCATACATATTTAATTAAAAAAAAAGATTAAAATAGTTGGTTGAAAGGCCCAACCAAAAGTCTGGTCTAGAGGAGTTCAAGGATAGAAATAACCAAGACTCATCTCAGCTACAGTACAAATAGAATCCGATTCCCTTTCATTTATTTATTTGTATTCTCTTTCATATTCCATTTCTTCATTCCTTTCTATGTGACTCTCTAGAGTTCATCTAAGTGATGTGCGCGATACAAAGTTCACGGTATAGAACCCTTGTTGTTCATCCTATTGTCTCGGCTCGTCCGAAATAAAATAAAAAGGTATCTTCAAAAATCGAGAATTTCAATGATGTATTGTCTTTTATTTCTTTTTATTTATTAGCCTATCCATAAGAATACGAATGAAACCTCAATTCCTCCGTTTGAGCTAGAAGAGAATGTACAAATATTCCTTGAATATTTGAAGTTGTAATTAGTTTCTTATCATTCAATGAGCGTCTTGTATTTCATAAAAATTGGGGGCAATGTAATCCTTACGTAAAGGCCACCCTATCCAACTTTCGGGCATTAAGATACGTTTCAGTCGTGGATGATTCTCATAAGAGATTCCCAACATGTCATAAGATTCTCGTTCTTGAAAATCCGCACTTTTCCAAACCCAGAAAACAGACGGAATTCTAGGGTTACTCCTTGGAGCAAATACTTTTATACATACTTCTTCCGGTTGATCTACACCATACTCTATTCTCGTAAGATGATACACACTGGCTAACAGTCCGCCTGGTGCTACATCATAAGCACATTGGGAACGTAGATAATTGTAACCATATACATATAAAATAACAGCAATGGAATGCCAATCCTCGGGCTTTATTTGTAAAGTCTCTATTCCTTGGTAATCGAAGCCCAAAGATCTATGAACTAGCCCGTGTTTGACTAGCCAAACAGACAAACGGCCCTGCATCTTTTTTATCTCTCCCGCACTTTTCTTTTTTATTTGTAATTTGTATAAGATAAGTATTTCACATTTACGATGAAATCGAATTTATGAAGATTAATTCGTTGTTTGTTATTCTGTTTCTGAATCCTACCTAATTCACTAATTCGTGGGAAGATATTGAACTTTTGTAGTTGAAAAATGTTTCAGGAGGAATCTCTGAAGTAGATGGTGGTTGATAGAGTAATCCTTGATTATAATTTCCAGTATGAGTACTGCGTACAAGACAAAACTTGTGATTGGTAGTAAAACACCGATCCCCCTGTTGAGATCTAATTCGATCTTCATAGATTTCGCGAGATATTTTCTTACGAAGTTTTGTTATAGCATCTATAACTGCCTCGGGTTTAGGGGGACAGCCCGGCAAATAGACATCCACAGGAATTAGCTTATCGACTCCCCGAACAGTACTATAAGAATCAGTACTGAACATCCCTCCTGTAATTGTACACGCGCCCATAGCAATAACATATTTAGGTTCGGGCATTTGTTCATATAATCTCACTAAAGAGGGAGCCATTTTCATTGTTACTGTTCCAGCTGTTAAAATTAGGTCCGCTTGTCTAGGACTCGATCTTGGGACCAGCCCATAACGATCAAAGTCGAATCGTGAGCCTATTAATGAAGCAAATTCAATGAAGCAACAACTGGTACCATAAAGAAGCGGCCATAAACTGGAGAGTCTTGACCAATTTGAAAGATCATTTAATGTAGTTGAAATAACTGAGTTTTGGGTTGTTCGATCAAGTAAGGGAAATTCAATGGAATTCATACTCAATGTTATTATTATTTTTACTTTTTTCTTTCTTTTTATTATCTGAATATTCAGGAACTAAGACCATTCCAATGCTCCTTTTCGCCATGCATAAACTGAACCAACAATTAGGATAAGCACGAAAATTAAAGCTTCTATGAATACGGGTACCCCCAATACATCGAAACTCATTGCCCATGGATAAAGAAAAACCGTATTCAACATCAAAAACAACAAAAACTAGAGCAAACATATAATAACGGATTCGAAATTGTAACCAAGCATCGCCCATTGGTTCTATACCCGATTCATAACTAGAAAGTTTTTCTGGACCCTTTCTAATCGGGGCTAAAACTCCAGAAATTAGAAATGCCAAAATAGGAATAGCACTTGATATTATTAGAAATGCCCAGAAAATATCATATTCGTAAAGCAGAAACATAGACGAACTCCTATGAATGTGAAAAATAGACCGGATTAGTCGATTCGACCTGGAATTCATTGTCAAGTCATCCACAACTGTTTGTTTAGTCAAACCAACAATTCAGTTTGATCGAATCGTCTAGTTTCGTTTGTTTGCTGTTGCGTTTTAAGATTTATTGATTGGAATTAATCCTATTTACATTTCACTTATTTCGATTTAATTTCGATATAGTACTAATTTGTATTCGATATAGTACTAATTTGTATAGTAATAGTATAAATAGATATTTATACTATTACATTTATACTATTACATAGATATTTATACTATTACTATATAGTATAGTAGAATACTATACAAATCCAAAACAAGTAAAACTTTTTTGTTTTCACTTCATTTCGTATTTTTCTAAATAAAAGGAATTCTAATATATAACTAATATCTAATATGTATTAGAAATAAAAAAAAAAAAAAAAAACCTTTTCTCTTTTCTATTATCTTATTATCTATTATATATATAGAATATATATAGAATATAGAATAAATTTATATATATATTATATAGTATATTATATAGTTATATATAGAATATAGAATAAATTTATATATAGTTATATATAGAATACATTTTTTATTTTCTATCTATATTTTATAGATATTATATCTTTTTATAGATATTATCTATATATATATTATCTATATATATATATTTAATATATATTATATATATTTATGAGATTCTGTTGAAATGCGCTTTTGTTTTCAGTTTCTGAGCGATCTCCCTGTGAGCGAGCTTATGGGAATGATTTTAACCAAGCAACTGGAAGCGACCAGTTCCAATCAACAAAGAATACAATAATTAGGAAAAAAACTATACAACTTTTTTTATTTGTATTTGGATATTCTTTATTGTTTTAGTTTGCTTTAGTTTTAAGAATATTATTTTCATTTCATTTTTATTAATTTAATAAATATTTTTTTATTAATTTAATAAATATTTTAAATTAATAAAATATAAAAATTAATAAAATATAAAAATTAATAAAATATAAAAATTAATAAAATATAAAATAAAAATATAAAATATAGGGCTATACGGACTCGAACCGTAGACCTTCTCGGTAAAACAGATCGAACTGATTATTATCAAAATGATTCGACCTATTTCAAAGACCCAACATGCATTTTTTTGCATTGGGCTCTTTCATTAACTGATAGAAATATCAGTTAGTCTACCATATATATATTTTTTCTCTTAGAAAAAAAAGGAAGATGGTTCCATGTGCTCTGATTCATTACTGATACAGGAGCACTACCAAAGTGTTTCAAAGAAGGGAAAGTTTATCTTGACGTAGGTCTGCTTCTGGCCTAGATCAACCTAAGTTAAATGAAGTCTCTATCATCCTGATTAAAAAATCAAAGATGAAACTTCATACACCTTAAGATTCATAGGACGAAAAGAGAATTTTTGAGGTCCTTATACTCATTATGCCTAGCATTGAATAGACTGGGTATTCGCCCTATCAATATCTCAAATCAATGATAGGTTCGATTCGGATCCTGCTCCTGCCTAAACGGCACCCGAATCGAACCAAACCATTTGTCAGGCTATTGTTCTCTTGTTTTGTTCCTTCAAAGTAATGGAGTAAGACATCGATTTCTCAAAAGGATCAATTTTTTTTGATTGCATGATAGACTCCCCTGAAAAACATTGGCGCGCGTGTAAACGAGGTGCTCTACCTAACTGAGCTATAGCCCTTGTGTTTGTGATACATATTTTATCATATTATTTAGATAATTTCTTGTCAAGATGAATATTACATGATCCAACATCATAATCATACCTTTTTGGTCGGTTTGATTGGTATTGCTTAGAAGTAATATCGGATTTATAATCCATCGATGTGATAGGTCCCTTTTCTTTCTCTTTATGATTCCTTATGATAATAAATGACCTACTTAACTCAGTGGTTAGAGTATTGCTTTCATACGGCGGGAGTCATTGGTTCAAATCCAATAGTAGGTAGAACTTATTAGATACCATTGATCCCGGTGTCTAATAAGTTTTTCTACCCACCTTCTTTTATTGATTTTCTATCTTTTTCATCCTATTCTATTTCCGTTTTCAATTTTCAAATTTTTCGTTAGATCAAATTTCACTATTTCACTTTTGATTGTATTTGATTCTATTTAATCAGCAGAATAAAAATGGGATGTAGAAACGAAAGTTCTGTTTATACGGAAATTCTTTCGATTAACCAACTAGTTACGAAATCGCGTTGATAGCCTTTACTCGTGTCCTAGCCCATCTGAGAGCTAGATTTGCCTCAATTGTTTGCCTCTTGCCTTCAGCTTTCCTCAAGTTAGCTTCCGCTATTTCAAGAGCTTGCTGAGCTTCTTGTGGATCAATGTCACTACCCTTTTCCGCATCCTTTCCAAAAATAGTGATTTCATTATTGACTATTCTAGCAAAACCACCCATCAGAGCCATCGTTAACCATTGGTCGTTAAGGCGTATTCTCAAAATACCTATATCTACAACTGTGGCAATAGGCGCGTGATTTGGTAATACGCCAATTTGTCCGCTATTAGTAGATAAAATGATTTCTTTCACTTCTGAATCCCAAACAATTCGATTATGGGTGAGTACGCAAAGATTTAAGGTCATTTATTCAATTTGCTCTCCATTTCTAAGTTCGTAGCCTTCGCAGTAGCTTCATCGATGTTACCTACCAAATAAAAGGCCTGTTCAGGAAGACCGTCTAATTCTCCGGAAAGGATCAATTGAAATCCTCTAATTGTTTCTGCTAGGCCAACATATTTCCCCGGGGAACCAGTAAATACTTCCGCTACGAAAAAGGGTTGTGATAAGAAACGCTCAATTTTTCGCGCTCTTGCTACGGTTAAGCGATCCTCTTCGGACACTTCGTCCAACCCCAGGATAGCTATAATGTCCTGAAGTTCTTTGTAACGTTGTAAGGTTTGCTTAACCCTTTGCGCAGTTTCATAATGTTCCTTTCCAACGATTCGAGGTTGGAGCATAGTTGACGTTGAGTCTAAAGGATCTACCGCTGGATAGATACCTTTGGCAGCTAATCCTCTTGATAGTACGGTAGTAGCATCTAAATGCGCAAATGTTGTGGCAGGGGCAGGGTCGGTCAAATCATCCGCGGGTACATAAACTGCTTGAATAGAAGTTATGGATCCCTCCTTGGTAGAAGTAATTCTTTCTTGTAAAGAACCCATTTCGGTACTAAGGGTGGGTTGATAACCCACAGCGGAAGGCATTCTACCCAATAAGGCAGATACTTCGGATCCCGCTTGGACAAAACGGAAGATATTGTCTATAAATAGAAGTACGTTTTGTTTATTAACATCTCGGAAATATTCCGCCATAGTTAGGGCAGTCAACCCAACTCTCATACGAGCTCCTGGCGGTTCATTCATCTGACCGTAGACTAAAGCCACTTTTGATTCCGCAAGATTTTGTTCATTAATTACTCCAGATTCTTTCATTTCCATGTAAAGATCATTTCCTTCACGAGTACGTTCACCTACTCCGCCAAATACGGATACACCCCCATGAGCTTTGGCAATGTTGTTGATCAATTCCATAATGAGTACTGTTTTACCTACCCCAGCTCCCCCAAATAGTCCGATTTTTCCTCCACGACGATAAGGAGCTAAAAGATCGACTACTTTAATTCCTGTTTCAAAAATAGATAATTTTGTATCTAATTGTATGAAAGCGGGCGCAGGTTTATGAATAGGGGATGTTGTGCGAGTATCTACAGGACCTAAATTATCAACGGGCTCCCCAAGCACGTTAAAAATTCGTCCTAGGGTCGCTCCGCCGACTGGAACACTTAGAGGAGCTCCCGTGTTAATCACTTCCATTCCTCTCATTAGACCATCTGTAGCGCTCATAGCTACAGCTCTAACTCGATTGTTTCCTAATAATTGCTGTACCTCACAAGTTACATTAATTTGTTGACCGATGGTATCTCGACCCTTAACTACCAAAGCGTTGTAAATATTAGGCATCTTGCCCGGGGGAAAGGCTACATCCAGTACTGGACCGATGATTTGAGAAATACGTCCCAGATTTTCTTTTTCAAGCGTGGAAACTCCAGGAACAGAAGTAGTAGGATTTATTCTCATAATAAAATAAAGTGAAATATGTCAATTTTTTTTTTCGAAAATTTTCTAATAAAAAAAATCTTCGACAGCAAGTTGATCGGTTAATT
>NW_028322686.1:15000-44043 GCF_047325235.1 Durio zibethinus
TTGATGCAAATGGCTAAAATATCTTCTGCTTTATATGATTATCAATCAAATAAAAAGTTATTTTATGTATCAATTCTTACATCTCCTACTACTGGTGGAGTGACCGCGAGTTTTGGTATGTTGGGGGATATCATTATTGCTGAACCCAATGCCTATATTGCATTTGCGGGTAAAAGAGTAATTGAGCAAACATTGAATATAACAGTACCTGAAGGTTCACAGGAGGCTGAATATTTATTCCATAAGGGTTTATTCGATCCAATCGTACCACGTAATCCTTTAAAGGGTGTTCTGAGTGAGTTATTTCAGTTCCACGGTTTTTTTCCTTTGAATCAAAATTCAATCAAGTAGAGTCTTAAGTTAAATTATTTTCTTTGTAGTGAAAAGGCAGTTAGTTAGTTTATCAGAATCAAAGTCAAAGCCCGCATAATGGGCTTTGACTTTGTGACATAAAATGGAATTGTCGAAAAACGAATTTTATCTTGCTCTATTGCGTATGTTTATATAATTCAAATATAGAAAAAATATAAATATAGAGTTTTGCATCTTTCTATATCTCCCGAGAATTCTATTTTTACTAAAAATCCCTGTTCTTGGATCGGATTCTAACGAATCGAATCTTTCGACAATTTGTAATAAACTCTTTCTCAATTTGTAATAAACTCTTTCTTTATTAAATTCAAATTAGAAATTAAAATTAGAAGACAAGAACAATAGAATAATAATAATAAGAAAAGTAGGAATAAAGTAAGATAATAAAGAAAGTGGATTATCTTATCATACACCTATTTTATTTCATTTAGAAAGATGGGCAAGTCCCTTTATTTAATTCTACATTCCTTGCACTTATTAGATAAGATATATATATTAGATATATATACTCGCTTAGATATACTTAGTATTTAGATATACTTAGTATTTAGATATACTTAGTATAATATTTAGATATACTTAGTATTTAGATATACTTAGTATAATATTTAGATATACTTAGTATTTCGATATACTTAGTATAATATTTAGATATACTTAGTATAATATACGAATTATAATATAATTATTATAAGATATATTTATAACTAACTTTATAACTAACAATATAACAATAACAGGTACGAATATTAAATTGAGGTACCCATTTTATGACAATTCCCTCTATTTTTGTGCCTTTAGTAGGCCTAGTATTTCCGGCAATTGCAATGGCTTCTTTATCTTTGTATGTTCAAAAAACTAAGATTTTTTAGATTCGATGGGGCCAAGGCCAAGACCAAATCTTATCTATTTTTTTTTTCACGACTTAGATGCCACGGATATCTATTTAGTAGAATATTGTATAACATCCATCCGGCTTCCCCGAACATAAATGAAAAAGCTCCTCTTATGCATACGTAAACATGATATAGGGGTAAATGAATTATAGCAAGTGGATCGGTACCGGACGAATGTATGAAATTAAAGTCTATATATCTAGTAGATCTGTATAGGGGATCATATAAAGGGGATGATTTTAGATCTAAGCAATTTGATGAATTACTTCTAAAAGTTCATATCAAAATAGCACTAGTTGATGAGAGTTACTTCGGAAACAAAAAAAGTAAAGTCAAATTTTTTTGCTTATTTTCTCAATTCCAATAAAATGCAACTGGATCTAGTATGTATGAGTTGGCGATCAGAATCTATATGGATAGAATTTATAGTGGGGTCTCGAAAAACAAGCAATTTCTGCTGGGCCTTTATTCTTTTTTTTGGTTCATTAGGGTTTTTATTAGTTGGAACTTCTAGTTATCTTGGTAGGAATTTGATATCTTTATTTCCGTCTCAGCAAATAGTTTTTTTTCCACAAGGAATCGTGATGTCTTTCTATGGGATCGCGGGTCTCTTTATTAGTTCCTATTTGTGGTGCACGATTTTTTGGAATGTAGGTAGTGGTTATGATCGATTCGATAGAAAAGAGGGAATAGTATGTATTTTTCGTTGGGGTTTTCCTGGAAAAAATCGTCGCATCTTTCTACGATTCCTTATGAAAGATATTCAGTCCATCAGAATAGAAGTTAAAGAGGGTATTTATGCTCGGCGTGTCCTTTATATGGAAATCAGAGGCCAGGGGGCCGTTCCCTTGACTCGTACTGATGAGAATTTGACTCCACGAGAAATTGAGCAAAAAGCTGCTGAATTGGCCTATTTTTTGCGTGTACCGATTGAAGTCTTTTGAAATGAATTGCAGAATAAATGCTTTCTCGGCAGGAGGAAAAAACTCAAGACAAGAAGCCTCTTTTTTCTATAGCAGAACTAAACTGAAGTTTCTTAAGAATGCCCACTCGAACCAAAGAAGACGTATACGGAAGAGTCATAACATAAAACAAAACTGTTTTTTTTTTTTTGTCCACAAAAATTGTTTTTTATGCGTCTGTAAATGTAAAACCACTCAACTTAATTCAGTAACAAAACAAGCAAGAAATCGAAATAATGGATTCATCTCATATATCAAAGTATTTCGAAATATTTAACTTTTTATTTTCAATATTTGGAGTTGATACGTTAGATACAGATAGATTATATCTTGTAAATTTTCTCTACTTTCCTTTTGTCAATCAGCCCCTCCCCTTTTATCCTTTCTTTTGTGCTCCTTAAGAACTAAACAAGTAGATTTCTTTCTTATAACATAATGATAAATGTAATGATAACTTTTCTGTCTTTTTTTGTCACTCATTTTTGATCATCATAATATTTTTCATAATTTTTTTTTTTTCAATTATTCCCGGACTCTAGACTATATACAGTCTAGATAACCCGCGAAAATTTTTCGACATATTTGATTGATATCTTGATATAGACAGGGAGCTCCTTCGTCTCAAAATCTGAATAGAATAATCTTTATTATTTGAAGCGGTTCTTTCGGGCAGTTATCGAAAGAGGGCAATTGCTTCGAATTTGATCAATTGAGATATCTGGAAACAATAATATATATATATATTTCATTCGAACATTCGAATTCAAAGTGGATTCTTATTTTCTATTTCTGTACTCTTTTTAGATTCAAGGACTAAGCACTGAATCAAAAAAAAAAAAAACAGAGAATAGATTCATGGGCCCCTACCTTATAATTTATCTTATAATTTATAATATAATGAAAGTCATGCTTGATAGAAAGATTAGATCACATAAAGTCAACGAATGAGGTGGGTTCATTAACAATTCACAGATGAAAAAATGGCAAAAAAGAAAGCATTCACTCCCCTTCTATATTTTGCATCTATAGTATTTTTGCCCTGGTGGATCTCTCTCTCATTTAATAAAAGTCTGAAATCTTGGATTACTAATTGGTGGAATACTAGGCAATCCGAAACTTTTTTGAATGATATTCAAGAAAAAAGTATTCTAGAACAATTCATAGAAGTAGAGGAACTCCTCCTGTTGGACGAAATGATAAAAGAATACCCGGAAACACATCTACAAAAACTTCGTATAGGAATCCACAAAGAAACGATCCAATTGATCAAGATGCACAATGAGGATCGTATCCATACGATTTTGCACTTCTCGACAAATCTAATCTGTTTCGTTATTCTAAGTGGTTATTCTATTTTGGGTAATGAAGAACTTGTTATTCTTAACTCTTGGGTTCAAGAATTCCTATATAATTTAAGCGACACAATAAAAGCTTTTTCTATTCTTTTATTAACTGAGTTCTGTGTCGGATTCCATTCGCACCACGGTTGGGAACTAATGATTGGCTATATCTACAAAGATTTTGGATTTGCTCATAATGATCAAATTATATCTGTTCTTGCTTGTACCCTTCCAGTCATTCTAGATACAATTTTTAAATATTCGATCTTTCGTTATTTAAATCATGTATCGCCGTCACTTGTAGTTATTTATCATTCACTGACTGACTGAAAAATGATTCACGGATTCAATTAGAATCTTTCTTACTTTGTATATAAGCAAAGAATGCAAAGTCGTACTTACTTTACTCTTTCTACCCATCAGGGGAATACAATTCCTCCTCTATTTCAGTAAATTTTTTTTTTTTTCAGTAAAAGTAAATAGCAGAATCGTGGATAGGGAACTATACTAGTGACCTACCTAATTTTATTGTCAGAAATTTTCGGGATCAATGATTGTACCATGCAAACTAGAAATACTTTTTCTTGGATAAAGGAGGAGATTACTCGATCCATTTCCGTATCGCTCATGATCTATATAATAACCGGGGCATCCATTTCAAATGCATATCCCATTTTTGCGCAGCAGGGGTATGAAAATCCACGAGAAGCAACTGGGCGTATTGTATGTGCCAATTGCCATTTAGCTAATAAACCCGTGGATATTGAGGTTCCACAAGCGGTACTTCCTGATACTGTATTTGAAGCGGTTGTTAGAATTCCTTATGATATGCAACTGAAACAAGTTCTTGCTAATGGTAAGAAAGGGGCTTTGAATGTGGGTGCTGTTCTTATTTTACCGGAGGGGTTTGAGTTAGCCCCACCTGATCGTATTTCGCCCGAGATGAAAGAAAAGATAGGCAATCTGTCTTTTCAGAACTACCGCCCCACTCAGAAAAATATTCTTGTGATAGGTCCTGTTCCTGGTCAAAAATATAGTGAAATCACCTTTCCTATTCTTTCCCCAGACCCTGCTAGTAATAAGGATGTTCATTTCTTAAAATATCCCATATACGTAGGCGGAAATAGGGGAAGGGGTCAGATTTATCCCGACGGGAACAAAAGTAACAATACAATTTATAATGCTACGGCAACAGGTATAGTAAGCAAAATCATACGAAAAGAAAAAGGGGGGTACGAAATAACCATAACGGATGCATTGGATGGACATCAAGTGGTTGATATTATCCCCCCAGGACCAGAACTTCTTGTTTCAGAGGGTGAATCTATCAAACTTGATCAACCATTAACAAGTAATCCTAATGTGGGTGGATTTGGTCAGGGGGATGCAGAAATAGTACTTCAAGATCCACTACGTGTCCAAGGCCTTTTGTTCTTCTTGGCATCTATTGTTTTTGCACAAATCTTTTTGGTTCTTAAAAAGAAACAATTTGAAAAGGTTCAAGTGTCCGAAATGAATTTCTAGATCCGTGGATTTATCAACATCAAATTTGTAAAAAAGAACAAATTCTTCCTGGCAATTAGGTTAGGTATGATGAAAAAAGTATGAAAAGTCTTTTGCTTGTTTATATTCTTTCTCTAGGAATTACTTTTACCGCATTCAAAATCTGTATATTGTGAAGAAGACTATTTGTCTTTACCCCTTCTTTTCTTTTTTCAATCTAAATGGGAGGGGTGTAATTATATCCCTATTGTCAGATTGAAATGTCACAGAATGGGTTTTGTTTTCTAAATTCAATTTGATTAGATACTAAACATAAGATAAGTAAGCGGAGAATAGAAAGGAAGGATAAATGAGGGGAACAAATAATTACAGGGAGTATTCTTCGTCTTCCTAGCCTTCGGCACAAGAAAAGGATGTGTAAAATTCCTTTTCTTGTGTCGAAATAATAACAATTCCGGATCCCATTCGTCAAAGATTTCTATTCTTAGTTTATATTTTTCCAGATTTTTCAGAACCCTTTATTTTTTTAGATTTACTTATAATAGATAATAGATTATAATAGATAATAGAATAAGTAATAAAGTAATCGAATAAGTAATAAGGATAATATAATAAGTATAAAATAAGTATAAATAAGTATAAAATAAGTATAAGTATAAATAAGTATAATATAATATAATAAGTAATGGACAACCAAAAAAAAGAGAAGGAATCCTTTTTTTTATAAATATAAAATAGAAGCAAGGCGATGAACTTATAAAAAAATTTCAAACTTTGATGAAATACTAAAATAAATAGAGTAAGGTTAGACTAGTCTAGAAAGGGTTTGCTTGATATCTGGTCGACAGAAAAAAAAAAGAAATATTAAAATTAAATATTAAAATATTAAAATTAAATATTAAAAAAAATTAAATATTAAAATTAAATATATATTGTGATTGTGTCATCCAGGAAAAGGAAATTGAGTGATTCCTTTTTTTCTTCTAACCTTGAAAGTATCGATAGATACTATCGAAGAACAGATGCTATGAATCAATTAATCGAGTTCATTTTTCAAAAACATCATCGGAAAAAGTGATCTATTTGTTGTCATTTATATTTATACGAACAAAATATTATGATCATTAAGAATTCAACGGGACCCCTCCTCGCGAATCAGACAAAGAAAGAGGAGGCGGGCCCCGTTGAGTTCTTACACTTTCATGCCTATAACTTAGTTCATCCCATTATTACATATTACAGGGACGAACCCAATCCAGAATATGAACCATAAAAGAAAATACCTATTAAACCGATCACAGGAATACCAGTTACCGTACCTATTATCCAAAGAGGAATCCTTCCAGTAGTATCGGCCATTTATCCCGCTTCCCTCCACATTTCATCAAGTGGTCATGCTAAAGACATAAACAGTCATAGATAATTATGAGATGCAATCCTTCCGAATGGGATAAGAGAATTCCTACTATTATTTAGTATTCTACTACTCTTTTTTTCTTAATTGAAGAAATAATTGGAAAATAAAACAGCAAGTACAAAAATGAGTAATAACCCCCAGTAGAGACTGGTACGATTCAATTCAACATTTTGTTCGTTCGGGTTTGATTGTGTCATAGCTCTATAATTAATTCGGATTAGGTTTATCGTTGGATGAACTGCATTGCTGATATTGACCCCAAAAAAGAAACGGTAGGTACAGCTAGTCCGTGAACAGCCAACCATCGCACTGTAAAAATTGGATAGGTTCGATCTATGGTCATTGGGTCCTCCTAAAAAGATCTACTAAATTCATCGAGTTGTTCCAAAGAATCAAAACGGCCGGTTATTAATGGAATTCCTTGTCGGCTCTCTGTAAAATACTCGTTTGGACGAGGGCTTCCAAACACATCATAAGCTAAACCTGTGCTGACGAATAACCAACCCGCAATGAATAGGGAAGGTATAGTAATACTATGAATGATCCAGTATCGAATACTGGTAATAATATCAGCAAAAGAACGTTCTCCTGTGCTTCCAGACATGCTGAGCTCCGCATATTCTTGTAGGGGATCGATTCCGTAAAAGATGAGATCAGTAAACGGAAATTCACTGAAATTCAATCTTTGTGAGATCGTCAATATTGTACCAAAGGTATTTTTAGAGTATACCGAATCAGTATAGCTATCCTTCTTCTGACACAGCAACGCAATTTCAAACAGTATATCGACATGAAGTGCTAGATAATTTCTTTCTTCTTCTTGCTTGTCGATGTATAACCACGTATCATGCGATAGAAAATTCCTCAAATTCCTGGAATATAATATAGGGGATTCTATTATTGGTTTGGGGCTAGAAACGGAAGATCAGGTAACCCGTGAATCCAACAAGTTTATAATAATTCATGAAGGAAATTATCATATTTCCGCAAGTCAATTAGATGCGAAATCTAAAAATTGACTTTTTTTCGTAATTGCATAAGAGGTTTTGTTTTTTGTTGTAAGCCCTCCTTTTTTTATTTTAAGGAATTGCTTAGTCGTCTAGTAACAAGTAAGAGTAGTCGATAGTATTAGATATAGATAAAAAAAAGAGCAAGGAATAAAAAAAAAATTCTACTAATCAATATTTGTGAGGCGGCCTTTCTTGTATTCTTGTATTAGATCCAAAGGTTTTTTCTTGACCTAACTACAAAGATGATGAATCTATTTCTTTTTCTTTTCTACTCTTGTCCTGCCGCTCTATTTTTGTGAATACCGTTTAGAATGATTGATGAATCAAAAAATTTCAATTGAACTTATTCTTTCAATTGGTATTTTTGCTTATCCCCGTCTCTTTTAAAAATTGAAACTTAGGTAAGTGCTTTATAAACATATGTATAAAAAGAACATATTTCATTTAGCTCCTTCATGCCTACTCTAACTAGTTATTTCGGTTTTTTACTAGCGGCTTTAACTATAACCTCAGCTCTATTTATTGGTCTGAGTAAGATACGACTTATTTGAAAATTAATTGAATGAACGAACAATTAATAAAAACAAAGTTTTCTGTCCTATTCCATATATTCTATAGTTCCTTACCGTGTTAATTATCAATTATTAGTTATTGATATTCATGGGCAATAGAGATTAATATTTAGGGATAGATATTACCTTTCTTTTTCTCCTTTCAAATAAATTGAAATGATTGAAGTTTTTCTATTTGGAATCGTCTTAGGTCTAATTCCTATTACTTTGGCTGGATTATTCGTAACCGCATATTTACAATACATACGTGGTGATCAGTTGGACCTTTGATTAATTAACATCTCTTTTTTTGACTGACCCCTTTAATTTTAATTTAATTAATTTAATTCAAGGAGGTCAAATTCGAATTGCTGTTCAATTTTTTTTTTTTTTTTTTTTTTTTCAGTTCGGTGTAATTTTCGACTTAACAAGAGCGGAATCACGCTCTGTAGGATTTGAACCTACGACATTGGGTTTTGGAGACCCACGTTCTACCGAACTGAACTAAGAGCGCTTTCTTATCATAATAAATAAGACTGTAAAAAAGAGGATTCTTTTATTTTATAACCCCAATACATCGTGCACACCTATACTATCATATATCATATATAATATGAGAAAATGATAGATTATGTATGCTTAATTTTAATCAATCTAAAACTAAAATGGCTCCCTCCTTACTGCTCAAAGGAGAAGTAATAGGTAGGGATGACAGGATTTGAACCCGTGACATTTTGTACCCAAAACAAACGCGCTACCAAGCTGCGCTACATCCCTTTCAATTGGCCTACGATGTTATTGTAGAGAATCCCTGTCTTGTTTTCCACACCCTTATTTCATCTATTGATATACAAAAATTATCTTTCCATTTCCTCTTTTTGGTCTCATATCATATAACAACCATATAATGAATAATAAATGAATCTTTTTGGCGGGAATTCTCAGGCAGAAAGGGACCTATTTTGCTGTTTTAAGAAAAGGAAAATCTTATCTATCGAATCATTGTACATTTAAATTTTAATTTTGAATTAGGAATTCCGGGTACAAATATACAAATACAAGTGGTCTTTAACCACACATACATGTGATTATATATGTATTACCATAATGTATGTAATACGATAAAGAAGGAGGATTTTAAATGCGAGATCTAAAAACATATCTTTCCGTAGCACCGGTACTAAGTACTCTCTGGTTCGGTTCTTTAGCGGGTTTATTGATAGAGATCAATCGTTTCTTCCCGGATGCGTTAACATTCCCTTTTTTTTAATTCTAGTTATTGTCGCGGGACGGGGTGAAAAAGATTAGATCGATATACAATCAAATATCTGTGACTAATCTCTCGCCCCCCCTTGACTTTAGTTGTTTTTAGAATTATAATTATATAAGAAATGAATTCTAATTATATAAGAAATAATTCTATTTAGTTTTTTTAGAATTCTAATTATATAAGAATTATATAAAATAAATAAGGAAGGTAGAACGAAAAAAGTGGATTGAACCTCAACAAAACTTGGGTTCAAGCTCCAATTAAATTACTAGTAGAGCGAAAAGAGAAATGTGGCTGGAACAACAGTATCCTACAAGATACTTAAAGAAAATACCGTACTGTGATTCTAAATCGAGTTAGAAATCATTGTATTACTTATTTACTATTAGTATAATACATATTGATTTACTATATTGATTGCAATTGATTGCAACGAAATCTTTCAGGATTTGGTTTTGAGTTAGCAACTTTTATTTATTTATTTTCATTCCTTTCTTCTTCACTTTTGATCGGAAAATAGAAGAGTTGGGTGAATTAAAAACTCAAAGGGGGTTCATGGCCAAGAGTAAAGATGTCCGAGTAACGATTATTTTGGAATGTACCAGTTGTGTTCGAAACGTCGTTAATAAGGAATCAACGGGCATTTCCAGGTATATTACTCAAAAAAATCGACACAATACGCCTAGTCGATTGGAATTGAAGAAATTCTGTTCCTATTGTTACAAACATACAATTCACGGGGAGATAAAGAAATAAATCGAATCAAGTACTCGTATGTCAACCCTTCCCGAGAATATGAGAAAATAGGACATTAGGTATTTAGGTAACATTAGGTATTTAGTATGAGAAAATAGGACATTAGGTATTCAGGTATAATAATATATATTATATAATATATTAAGTAATATTAAGTATATAATTAGTTAGATATAATATATAACTAATATATAACAAATATTTTATTTATATATTAGTCTATATTTGTATTTCCTTGTCTATTCCACGCTTTCTTTTTAAAGTGAAGTTTTTAGTTTTAAATTATTCGATATGCACGTTAATAAATTTTTAACCTTTTTAACCTGGTATATGATTGTATCAATATTCTTTTATTTTTTTTTATTCTATTTTTTATTTAGTTCTTATTTTTTTAATAATTTTTTTCTTTATTCTCGAGTCAATTATTTATTTTTTTAGTTTACCGTCTTCGAATGATTTTTAGTTTACAGTCTTCGAATGATTAGGAGTTGGATTTTCATTGATTAGGAATTAGATTTTTAATATCACTAACTATTTTTTTTTTTATTTTCTATTCGTGCATAATGATTATTTTAATATTGTTAATTTTAATATTGTTGTTAATTTTAATATTGTTAATATTGTATTATTTATTATATTGTATGATTTATTCATTACTATATTTTTTAGTTATTACTATATTTTGTATTTATTACTATATTTCATTATTTATTTCTTATTTTATTAATTATTTATTATTTTCGTGTCGGTTCTATATATATTTATAAATTATATTTATTTATTATTTATGTATTATCACAGTTATAGATATTTATTTAAATTATATTTATATATTAAATATATTAAAATATTAAATTATATTTATATTTTATATATTAAATATATTAAAATATGAAATTATATTTATATATATTTATAAATTATATTTATTTATTATTTATGTATTATCACAGTTATAGATATTTATTTAAATTATATTTATATATTAAATATATTAAAATATTAAATTATATTTATATTTTATATATTAAATATATTAAAATATGAAATTATATTTATATATTAAATATATTAAAATATGAAATTATATTTATATATTAAATATATTAAAATATGAAATTATATTTATATATTAAATATATTAAAATATGAAATTATATTTATATATTAAATATATTAAAATATGAAATTATATTTAAATAAATATCTATAAATAATATAATAATAAAATAAACTAATAAAATAAACAAATAAATAATAAATAAATAATTAAAATAAACTAATAAAATAAACAAATAAATAAGAAATAAATAATAAATAAATAATACAATAATAAAAAAAACAAAGCAAATCGTATTTATTCTATTAATTCTATAATTTGAATTTGATCCGATCAAAATAGGATTTTAGAAAAGGATAGGATAGGATTATTTTTAGAAATAAGGAATAAAGAAATGATGGATAAATACAAGCGATCTTTTCGTAGGCGTTTGCCCCCGATCCAATCGGGGGATCGAATTGATTATAGAAACATGAGTTTAATTAGTCGATTTATTAGTGAACAAGGAAAAATCTTATCTAGGCGAGTAAATAGATTGACTTTAAAACAACAACGATTAATTACTATTGCTATAAAACAAGCTCGTATTTTATCTTCGTTACCCTTTATTAATAATGAGAAACGATTTGAAAGAAGGGAGTCGACCGCTAGAACTAGAACCAGAAATGAGAAACGATTTGAAAGAAGAGAGTCGACCGCTAGAACTACTGCTCTTAGAACCAGAAATAAATAGGCTTACCCTTCAATTGACTCAAAATTATCAAACGTAGACTGATGCTTTATTCAAAAAATCTGATAATCAAAATTGTCGTGTCGTAAGAAAAAAGAAATAAATAAAAGAATCGAATCGGGTTGGGGAAGAAAAATAAATTTTTTTTTTTTTTATTGAGCGTCTTCGCTCATCTTGTTTTCTTGTTTTGATGACCTTATCAGAATTTTTTTATCATATTAATTTCTACTCTACCTCCCTCGAGTTCATTCTCGAGGGAACCCCATTTCATTTAAAGCATTTCGGTGGATTCCTTCCGATCTCCTTATTTTATAATCTCGTTGGAAATCATATAAAGACAATTCCTATTTGAGATAGCTATTTGTGCAAGTATTTTACGATTAAGAAGCAACTGTTTCTTGTACCGATTTTTTATTAATCTACTATAATTATAGGATACCCCCATTCCTCGAATTCCTGCATTTATTCGAGTGATCCACAAACGACGAAAATATCTTTTTTTCCTATCTCTATCCCGATCAGCCGAAACCAAAGCTCTTACTCTTTGTCTCCGAGCTATATATCCCTCTTTCATTCTGGTCATTGAATAAAAGAAATTTTGATGAATAACTAATTCTTTCTTTCAGTTATTCTTTTCTAGTCTATTAATAACAAAACGGATTCTTCCAATGTATAAAATAAAAATTCCAATGGCTTTTGCTACTATAACCGTCCCGCCCACGATTTTTCCTTTTTTCTAGGCATTTCATTTCGCCTTGAAATAAGAAATTGTATTGATACTAGGTATCAAAAAAAGCATATTAACTAAAATAAAGGAGTAAATAGAAATGGATAAATAAATAGTGGGTTCCATCGTTTCTATGGTTACTTCTTAAACGGTGAGGTCCCCTCTATACACCGGAGCTCATTCCTTCATTTAACATTTAATTGGTAACTTGTACAGTTCACACTCTTCGGCTCTACTCATAAATTTTTCAGTAATAGATCTTTCACAACGAGATCTATCTTATACAGTAACGGTATGTAATTAGGAGGATTAATTGGGTAGCTGACCCTGTTAGTCCGTTCTTTGCAAGAGTCGAAGCATAATCTTTTTGCTTTTTAAATAGGATTTTCCCCGCTTAATGGATAAGCATTTGCTACCAATGGGGAATTTTTAAAAAATTCCAAGATTGGATTTGCGCCAATGGAAACCATAAATTTCATACACAATAGAAGGATATGGTAGATCTATCTTTTTTAGATAGTGAACGGAAGAACCCCCATTCTATTCACTGGTACTGATCGTTGATACTGAAAAATTGTTTCCTTTTTCTCAGCCCATGATCTGAACAAGTCGCACATACACCCTAGTACATCTTCCTCGGCGCTGAGGACATCCCCGAAGAGCAGGGGCTTTCGTGACATTTCTAATTGGCTGTCTTGCATTTCTAATAAGTTGTTTAATAGTTGGCATGCTGAATCATATACAATCATATACATAATAGACTGGTTTAGATCGATCCTAACCAGATGATTATGAATTACTTCTTTTTCTCTTTAATAGATTAATAAAATATTAATCTATTAAAGAGAAAAAGAAGGAAAGGAATAAGAGGGATTAAATCAATCTAAATCAAAATTAAATGGTGTTCCATTGTCGTCAAATGGTGGTCTTCCATTGCCATTGTCGTCAAATGGTGGTCTTCCATTGCCATTGTCGTCAAATGGTGGTCTTCCATTGCCATTGTCGTCAAATGGTGGTCTTCCATTGCCATTGTCGTCAAATGGTGGTCTTCCATTGCCATTGTCGTCAAATGGTGGTCTTCCATTGCCATTGTCGTCAAATGGTGGTCTTCCATTGCCATTGTCGTCAAATGGTGGTCTTCCATTGCCATTGTCGTCAAATGGTGGTCTTCCATTGCCATTGTCGTTAACTAGTCTCCATTTTTTATTCACTATAGGTTTGTTATTCACTATAGGTTTGTTATTCACTATAGGTTTGTTATTCACTATAGGTTTTTCATTCACTATAGGTTTTTCATTCACTATAGGTTTTTCATTCACTATAGGTTTTTCATTCACTATAGGTTTGTTATTCACTATAGGTTTTTCATTCACTATAGGTTTTTCATTCACTATAGGTTTTTCATTCACTATAGGTTTTTCATTCACTATAGGTCTCGATTCTGTACGCACTATATGATCCACAATTCCATGATCTTTGGCTTCTTTTGCTGACATAAAATTATCTCTTTCCATGTCTTTGTTTATAACCCATCGGGGCTGGCCCGTTCTTTGTACATAAGCCTCTATGATGTCTTCTTGCATTTTCATTACTTCGTCTGTTTCCATGACCCAGTCTTTGAAGCCATCATCCTTAAGCATACTAATAGGTTGATGGATCATTACCCTGATGATATAACATACTTCTAACTCACATAATGAGGCGAGAAGAATAGCTATAGAATTGAACAACCGTACAGGCATTTTTTGCGCATTGCATACGGCTTTACAATTGCATACGGCTTTACAATGGAATTCTCTTTTTTCTTTCATCGAAAAAAAGAGAAAATATAGAGTCTATTAGACCCAGATTAATAAATAATCCAATTACCATCCTTCTTTTTCTTTTTTTTTCGGAAAAGTTTAAAAATACTATGATGGCTCCGTTGCTTTATATATTTATTTCGTCTGTGATTCAGCAATCCCAAAGTTTCTTTTTTTTTTTGAAAAAAAAAAAAGAAAGAAAAAAAATAGTCTTTTTTTTTTTCGTACTCTTTCATAACATAAATATTGTTAATAGCCTCTGGTAGGAAAAGAAAAAAAGTTTGTGACGCCTGAGATGGGCCCACGATAGCTAAGATCAAATTGGAAATGCCCCTTCTCTCATACTACTCTTTCGATACATAATCTAATATTTTTTTTTGAAAAAAAAAAAAAGAAATAAAAAAAAAATTTCATATCGAATTCAAAGTGCCATGCTATTATTACTTACTAATTCATATTTCATATGGCGAAGGCATAGTCTTCTTTTTTCTTTCCATCATAATAAAAAAAAAAAAACTCATTGGCGCCGAGCGTGAGGGAATGCTCTGCGTTTGGTAATTTCTCCTCCGACCAAGAGAAAAGCTGCGATTGAAGCGGTCAATCCCATGGCTAGTGTATGCACATCTGGTTCCACTGCTTGCATAGTATCAAAAAGAGATAATCCAGATACTATCCCTCCGCCAGGAGAGTTTATAAAAAAAAACAGGTCTCGGCTATTACTCTCTATACTGAGATAGATCATAATACCCGCAAGTTGATTCGAGGTCTGGATATCAAGCTCTTTGCCCAAAAAAAGCAATCTTTCTCGATAAATTCGGTTGATTAGGATAAAATTGTATCCCTTAGTAGCCGTACAGGCACCTTTTGATGCATACGGTTCAACAAAAATTGCGAAAAAAAATCAATGTGTAGATTCCAGCCATCCTTTGTTTTTTCTAGTCGGACCTTTCTAACTTCTAATTTCTAATGAAGGGGCTTTTTCTTACATTTTTTAAATAAAATGAAATTTAAAATTAAATTAAAGAAAGATGAGTTTTGGCCCGTTTTCCTATAATATAGAAAAAATTCGCTAAACTTATTGCACAAACTTTTCATTGATCCATTTTTTTTTCATTGCGATTCAATCCAAATCACGATGTCATTTTCTTGTTCCTGAATGGGGTTCGTCAATTTTTTATTCAATTTTTTTAGGTTTATGCTCTACTCCGAGTAAAGATCTGCCCGATTTTTATTTGCACATATAGGACAAATGACCCAATACCACGTCTTTTTGCTATGATTTCATTTCCTTTTTTTATTTTAATTTAATTCCTTTTTCTTTCATGTTTTTCGCCAAATATTCAACGTATTTCCCATATTATTCGATTGATTAACAGTTTGAAATCGCTCTTATTTATAATTAAAAAAAAAAAGAAAAATTATGATTATGATATAGGTGGTAATCATAAATATATTACCAATTGGGTTTTTTCTAAACGGAGCCTGGATACTTCATTTTATCAGTCCAACCAAGCCAACCATAAATCATTCTAATTGAAAATATTAATCTGGATACACCCCCATGAAATGGATCTCTAATTGCACTTCATTACACTTCCCGCTACAAATTTTTGATAATTCAATCAATCTTTTTGGGGCGAAACAGGGATATCTCGATCGGGCGAGAGAACGGGGGGAATCCCATATGACCCAATATATTTGACAAGTCGCACTATATGTCAACCCAGCTTGCATCGTTATCTCCCGGAACTTGAAAAGGAACTTTTGGAATACCAACAGGCATAAAGTAAAAAGAATGTAAAATTATATTTCGCTTTGATTGTGGAAGCGTAATACGTAATGTAATACGTAATAATGGTCTTATCTTAATAATATGTAATATTATATTTCACTTTGATTGTGGAAGCGTAATACGTAATGTAATACGTAATAATGGTCTTATCTTAATAATATGTAATATTATAATATGTAATATTATATTTCACTTTGATTGTGGAAGCGTAATACGTAATGTAATACGTAATAATGGTCTTATCTTAATAATATGTAATATTATAATATGTAATATTATATTTCACTTTGATTGTGGAAGCGTAATACGTAATGTAATACGTAATAATGGTCTTATCTTAATAATATGTAATAATGGTCTTAATAATATGGGCCTTTATCATATTTTATACATAGATAGACTAAGGCCATAAAATAAAGAAAGGCGGAATGAATGAAAGAGAATTCTTACGAATAGGTCCTTTGAATGATGAACAAATAGGGATGCATTCATTCATAAAAAATAGGATCAACCCCCATTGCGTATTGATACTTATCGAGTATAGAATAGATCTGCTTCTCTTTTTTCTTCTGAGCCGAATTCTTCCCTTATTACTAATGGAATAGAACAAACATTAATCCTTTCTCCGAAAGAATCCACCGAAAAGGGGAGGTATTCCAATGCAATAAAGTTACATAGTGTCTATTTTTCGTTGATTTGATAAAGGGGTATTTCCATGGGTTTGCCTTGGTATCGTGTTCATACTGTCGTATTGAATGATCCCGGTCGCTTGCTTTCTGTTCATATAATGCATACAGCTCTGGTTGCTGGTTGGGCCGGTTCAATGGCTCTATATGAATTAGCTGTTTTTTGATCCCTCCGATCCCGTTCTTGATCCAATGTGGAGACAAGGTATGTTCGTTATACCCTTCATGACTCGTTTAGGAATAACCAATTCATGGGGCGGTTGGAGTATTACGGGGCGGACTATAACAAATCCGGGTATTTGGAGTTACGAAGGTGTGGCCGGAGCACATATTGTGTTTTCTGGCTTGTGCTTCTTGGCAGCTATCTGGCATTGGGTATATTGGGATCTAGAAATTTTTTGTGATGAGCGCACAGGGAAAACCCTCTTTGGATTTGCCCAAGATTTTTGGAATTCATTTATTTCTCTCAGGAGTGGCTTGCTTTGGCTTTGGCGCATTTCATGTAACAGGATTGTATGGTCCTGGAATATGGGTGTCCGACCCTTATGGACTAACCGGAAAGGTACAACCTGTAAATCCAGCGTGGGGCGTGGAAGGTTTTGATCCTTTTGTTCCGGGAGGAATAGCCTCTCATCATATTGCAGCAGGGACATTGGGCATATTCGGGCTTATTCCATCTTAGTGTCCGTCCGCCCCAACGTTTATACAAAGGATTACGTATGGGAAATATTGAAACCGTCCTTTCCAGTAGTATAGCTGCTGTCTTTTTTGCAGCTTTTGTTGTTACTGGAACTATGTGGTATGGTTCAGCAACTACCCCCATCGAATTATTTGGTCCTACTCGTTATCAATGGGATCAAGGATACTTCCAGCAAGAAATATATCGAAGGGTTAGTGCTGGGTTAGCCGAAAATCAAAGTTTATCAGAAGCTTGGTCTAAAATTCCTGAAAAATTAGCTTTTTATGATTACATTGGCAATAATCCGGCAAAAGGAGGATTATTCAGAGCGGGTTCAATGGACAACGGGGATGGAATAGCCGTTGGGTGGTTAGGACACCCTATCTTTAGAGATAAAGAAGGGCGTGAACTTTTTGTACGTCGTATGCCTACTTTTTTTGAAACATTTCCGGTTGTTTTGGTAGACGGAGACGGAATTGTTAGAGCGGATGTTCCTTTTAGAAGGGCAGAATCGAAGTATAGTGTCGAACAAGTAGGTGTAACTGTTGAGTTCTATGGTGGCGAACTCAATGGAGTGAGTTATAGTGATCCTGCTACTGTGAAAAAATATGCTAGACGTGCTCAATTGGGTGAAATTTTTGAATTAGATCGTGCTACTTTGAAATCCGATGGTGTTTTTCGTAGCAGTCCAAGGGGTTGGTTTACTTTTGGGCATGCTTCGTTTGCTTTGCTTTTCTTCTTCGGACACATTTGGCATGGTGCTAGAACCCTGTTCAGAGATGTTTTTGCCGGTATTGATCCAGATTTGGATGCTCAAGTGGAATTTGGAGCATTCCAAAAACTTGGAGATCCAACTACAAGAAGACAAGTAGTCTGATGCAAGATTGCTTTGTTATTTTTCGCTTCTATTTTCTGTTTGTGATTTGACATAGGCTGCTGTAAAAATCTTGATTAAAATCGCTGCCTTTTCTTTGATTCTTGTTCTTTCGTTATTTTATTCGGGAGATGATTCTAAATAAATAGGTACGGAAGCTATAATTGTAAACCACGATCGAATTTATGGAAGCATTGGTTTATACATTCCTCTTAGTATCTACTCTAGGGATAATTTTTTTCGCTATCTTTTTTCGAGAACCGCCTAAAGTTCCAACTAAAAAAATGAAATGATTTTTCATTATCTCAATTGAAGTAATGAGCCTCCCAATATTATATTGGGAGGCTCATTACTTCAATTAGTCCCCGTGTTCCTCGAATGGATCCCTTAATTGTTGAGAGGGTTGCCCAAAGGCAGTATATAAGGCGTACCCAGTAAAACTTACAAGTAAACCAGATATAGAGATGGCGACTAAAGTTGCTGTTTCCATTATTATATAATTATATAAATAATATATATAAATATAAATATAAATAATATAAATATAAATATAATTTCAAGATCACAATGGATCTATGATAAGATCGTTTATTTACAGCGGAATGATATACAAAGTCAACAGATCTCACTGAATACAAAATAAGATTTATGGCTACACAAACCGTTGAGGGTAGTTCTAGATCTGGTCCAAGACGAACTGTTGTTAGGGGATTTTTTGAAACCATTGAATTCGGAATATGGTAAAGTAGCTCCTGGATGGGGAACGACTCCTTTGATGGGTGTCGCAATGGCTTTATTTTCGATATTCTTATCTATTATTTTGGAGATTTATAATTCTTCCGTTTTACTGGATGGAATTTCGCTGAATTAGATTCACAAGAACCACGAAGCCTCGCTTTTCAATACAAAAAGTGAAACTTTTAGTTCTCGGATTTTTTTTAGCCCATTCTATTTTGGTAGTTCGACCGCGAAATTTTTTTTGTTTCTGTATTTCCGGAATATGAGTGTGTGACTTGTTATAATTGATCCTATTGATAGTACAGAAAATGGGTCTGTCCTCTTGATCGAGATAGTTTTATCCCGTCGGATAGCCATTCTAGTATCTGGAGCACGGAATATATGAAATGGATCACGAAGTATTCGAACTATGATTCATACTTAATATTCAAACCTCGCGGCCGGACTCAAAAAAAAAAAAAATTTTCAAAGAAAGAGGTTTTTTATTTATAAATCGAGAAATTTTTTCTTCTTTCAAACTCTCATTTAGTTTATGCTTATTTTGATCAAAGGACAAACCTTTCTTTTCTTTGTATTTTTATTTATTATATCTATTCTATTCATTGAATAAGTGATGATCCAATAATTCTTACTCAAAGAATCTTTGGACTTAGTTTGAAGGTTTTATTGAATCATCGCGGTTCTGGTATGAATCTGAAGTTTCAATTGATTCATAGGGTCTTAACAAGAGAATTCCTATTAAAAATAAAGAAAACAAGAATAAAGCCACATTCCATATAAATAACAAATCAAAGCAAAGAAAAAGAAAAGAAATAAGTAGGTAAATAGAAGATTCAAGAGGCCTGATCAACATAAAGACGAATGCGCCGACTTGATTTTTTGGCATTATAATTACAACTACAAAAAAGAGCTTTCGGATTTTTACTCTTTTGTGTCTTCAGATAAAATTGAATGAAAAGATTAAGAAGTTTCAAACTTTCTATTCCATATCCGTTTCAGCTATTATTTGGGTGTTTTTGTTTGAGCTGTACGAGATGAAATTCTCATATACGGTTCTCAGGGGGGGAGTCCTCTTGGTTTACCTATCTCAATAAAGTCTATGATTGGTTCGAAGAACGCCTCGAGATTCAGGCGATTGCAGATGATATAACTAGTAAATATGTTCCTCCTCATGTTAACATATTTTATTGTCTAGGAGGAATTACGCTTACTTGTTTTTTGGTACAAGTAGCTACAGGATTTGCTATGACTTTTTACTATCGTCCAACCGTTACTGAGGCTTTTACTTCTGTTCAATACATAATGACTGAAGCTAACTTTGGTTGGTTAATCCGATCAGTTCATCGATGGTCGGCAAGTATGATGGTCTTAATGATGATCCTGCACGTATTTCGTGTCTATCTCACTGGTGGTTTTAAAAAACCTCGCGAATTGACTTGGGTTACAGGCGTGGTTCTGGCTGTGTTGACTGCATCTTTTGGTGTAACAGGTTATTCCTTACCTTGGGACCAAATTGGTTATTGGGCAGTCAAAATCGTAACAGGCGTTCCGGAAGCTATTCCGGTAATAGGATCGCCTTTGGTAGAGTTATTGCGTGGAAGTGCTAGTGTGGGACAATCCACTTTGACCCGTTTTTATAGTTTACACACTTTTGTATTACCCCTTCTTACTGCTGTATTTATGTTAATGCATTTCCTAATGATACGTAAGCAAGGCATTTCTGGTCCTTTATAGAGAATATAGACCATAGCTATATTGTAACCAATCATTTATCTTATTACTTGCCAATCATTTATCTTATTACTTGGGGGAGGAACAATAGTATTTCATTGCTACAAATATG
The DNA here is from genome assembly GCF_047325235.1 of Durio zibethinus. Lineage (NCBI taxonomy): Eukaryota > Viridiplantae > Streptophyta > Magnoliopsida > Malvales > Malvaceae > Durio > Durio zibethinus. The sequence goes on from NW_028322686.1 coordinate 36,009, forward strand.
GATTGTTGAAAAAAAAAAAAAAATAAGACATGTATTTGGATATTTCCTTTCAACTCCACAATATTCTATTATTTATTTGATATGACATGAATAGTTGAAGGGAATTCCCCGAAGAGAAAATGGATTATGGGAGTGTGTGACTTGAACTATTGATTGGGCCATGCAGAAATATGCCTTTATCTGCTACATTGGAATTCACAACCAAATGTGTCTTTGTTCCAACCACCGTGTAAGCCCCATACAAAGGATAGGCTGGTTCGCTTGAAGAGAATCTTTTCTATGATCAGACCTGACGATGTCGTGTATGAACAGGGCTCCGTAAGATCCAGTAGAATAAGTGATTTGGCATAATGCAAATTAGATTTTATTTATTTATTTTTATTTTTTTTTTACTTTCTTATCTTAATAGTATGAAAATACATTCATTTCTTCTGCATCGACCCGATTTATTATTATTATACTATCGGAGTGAAACAAGGGATCTAAAGAAGAGCAAAGGCTAGACTATATTAGTAACAAGTAAATCCTTTGTATGTAAAAAATCTCGATATATTTTTGGGATAAAGGTGAATCGCAAGGCCTAAGACGACCCAGAAAGCACTTGATCACGATCAACTTTGTACGCCTACTTGGGTATTGAGCATTTACCTGTAAAAATGGCATTCCTTGGAATGTATAGTTGCAACTTCGTAAAATGGAATCAGGTAACTTTTTTCTTACATATGAAATCATTCATATATGTGTGGATAACATATAGATTCATTTTATATGTATCCGTTTGTATCCATTTGATTCGATTGATTTTTGCTTGAGCCGGATGATGAAAAATTATCATGTCCGGTTCCTTCGGGGGATGGATCTAGAAAAATTCACCTATCCTAATAACAAAAAAACCTGACTTGAACGATCCTGTATTAAGAGCTAAATTAGCTAAAGGTATGGGTCATAATTATTATGGGGAACCCGCATGGCCCAATGATCTTTTATATATTTTTCCAGTAGTAATTCTCGGTACTATTGCTTGTAACGTAGGCTTAGCGGTTCTAGAACCTTCAATGATTGGTGAACCCGCGGATCCATTTGCAACTCCTTTGGAAATATTACCTGAATGGTATTTCTTTCCTGTATTTCAAATACTTCGTACAGTACCTAACAAGTTATTGGGTGTTCTTTTAATGGTTTCAGTACCTGCGGGATTATTAACAGTACCTTTTTTGGAAAATGTTAATAAATTCCAAAATCCATTTCGTCGTCCAGTAGCGACAACCGTTTTTTTGATTGGTACTGCGGTGGCCCTTTGGTTGGGTATTGGAGCAACATTACCGATTGATAAATCCCTAACTTTAGGTCTTTTTTAAATTGAATCAATTTTAAAATAAAATATCATGATGTGCGTATCTAGGGAGTAGTCACTTCAAAGTCAAAGTGAATTCTCCCTAGATACATTTATTCAATTCTGGTCCCAATATATGGATTGTGCTGAAGGTTCAAAATCCATTTTCGTTTTTTTTTTTTTTTTCTAATTTTCTAAAGTAAAAAAAAAAAAAATGAAATAAATCCTAAATCCAATGGATTTAAAATTTTGGTAAATCAATTTCGCAATGCTTTTCTACTTCTTTTCTAGAATGCCCAATATTTGTTTTACATCTTCTATGCGAAAGTGTTCAATTTTCATAAGGTCTTCTTGACTGTTATTCAAAAGGTCCAATAATGTATGTATATTGGACTTTTTGAGACAATTATAGATCCTGGGAGGCAATTCTGATTGGTCAATAAAAATATATTTCAATGCTATTTCTTTTTTCTTTTTTCTTAGTTTAGCTAATCTATCATGAAAAGGAAAAAAAGGTAAAGTAACGTTGTGTTGATTGTTTTCTAAATGTAAGTTTTCTTCTTCCGCATCTAGAAAGGGAATAAATAAATCAATCAAATTCCGAGAGGCTTCATGAAGTGCTTCTTTAGGAGTTAAACTTCCATTTGTCCATATTTCTAGAAAAAGTATCTCCTGTTTTTCATTATCATTCCCATAACAATGAATACTATGATTCGCATTTCGAACAGGCATGAATACAGCATCTATAGGATAACTTCCGTCGTGAAAGTTCTTTGGCGTTTTTATACCGTATCCTCTATTTCTCTCGATTTGTAATCCAATACACAAATCAATTGGTTCGGTTAGGCTAGCTATATGCTGTGTATTATCAACGATTTCCACAGAAGGCGGTAAGATGATGTCTTGAGCAGTTACATATCCGGGACCCTTGGCACAAATAAAGGCGTTACGAGTTCCATACAAATTACTTCTCAATACAATTGCTTTTAAATTCATTAAAATTTCATGTACTGATTCTTGAATACCTACTATGGTAGAATATTCGTGTGGTATTTTCTCAGATTTTGCACGTGTAATACATGTTCCTTCTATTTCTCCAAGCAAAGCTCTTCGCATCGCAATGCCTATTGTGTCGGCTTGGCCTTTCATAAGTGGAGACAGAATAAAGCGTCCATAATAAAGACGCTTACTATCTGTTCTTGATTCAACACACTTCCACTGCAGTGTCCGAGTAGAGACTTTTACTTTCTCTCGAACCATAGTAATATTATTTTATTTGATCAGATCATTGAATCATTTATTTCTCTTGAAATCTCTTTAGTGTTTATTTCTACACACGTTTTTTTTTAGGAGGTCTACAGCCATTATGTGGCATAGGGGTTACATCCCGTACGAAACTTAATAGTATACCACTTCTACGAATAGCTCGTAATGCTCCATCTCTTCCGAGACCAGGACCTTTTATCAGAACTTCCACTCGTCGCATACCTTGGTCTACTACTGCTCGAATAGCATTTCTCGCTGCGGTTTGAGCAGCAAAAGGAGTCCCTCTTCTTGGACCCTTGAATCCACAAGTACCGGCGGAGGAAGAAGAAATTACCTGACCCCGTACATCTGTAATAGTAACAATGGTATTGTTGAAACTTGCTTGAACATGAATAACTCCTTTTGGTATTCTACGTGCACTTTTCCGTGCACTACTGCGCCCATTCCTACGTGAACCAACTTTTGGTATAGGTTTTGCCATATTTTATCATTTCATAAGGATAAGTCAGAGATATATGGATATATCCATTTCATGTCAAAACAGATCTTCTATTTTTATTTGTTCATCGCTTTCTTTAAGATTAGTTTCTTTTCTTTAACTTTAAGGAGTTCTTTTTAGAATAGAAAGATTATCCTTGTCTCTGTTTATGTCTCGGGTTGGAACAAATTACGACAATTCGTCCCCTCCTACGGATTAGTCGACATTTTTCACAAATTTTACGAACGGAAGCCCTTATTTTCATAGTTGTTATTCCTTAAATTTTTCCGAATCTACTTATTGGAAGAAAATAAGTTTCTTGAAATTTTTGAACCTTGAATTGGATCCCCCTGAAAGGAATCTTGAAGTTGAAAAAACTACCTAATCGTTCGAATCCTTGTTGCGGAGTCTATAAATTATACGCCCCCTGGTTGAATCATAAGCACTTACTTCACTTTTGTTGACTCTATCCCACGGTGGTATACGTATAAAACTCGATCGGACCCTTCCTGAAACATAACCTAGAATCAGATCTTCATTATCTAAAGGAATCTGGAGTGGACGTGATTCACTAATTAAACCTCCATGAATCCATTTTTGTTCTTTTATTCCAGGTAAAACTTCCTTGACGTATCAACTACTGTAGGGCAGGAGGAGTTCTATTAGACAACCCGTGCTTTTTTTTTTCACAAATGGAAAGTTTCGGATTCGGATACAATTCGGATGTTAGACAGATTACCATATATAACACAAAATTTCTCCGCCGATTCCTTCTAGTCGAGCCTCCCGGTCTGTCATTATACCCCGAGAAGTAGAAAGAATTACAATCCCCATCCCGCCTAAAATTCTAGGAATTTGTTGATAGTTAGAATAGATTCGTAGACCGGGTCGACTGATCCGTCGTAAATTTAAAATAGTTCTATATGGTCCTTTCCTATTCCTTCTATGCCGTAGGGTTAAAACCAAAAAATATTTGTTTCTTTCCCGATGTTTCCTTATGTTATCGATAAAACCTTCTCGTAAAAGTATTTTAACAATGTTTTCAGTGATGTTAGTAGATCCTATTCGAATCGTTCCTTTTCTATTCATGTCAGCATTTCGTATAGAAGTTATTATGTCAGCAATAGTGTCCTTACCCATGGTAAACTAAAATTATTGTTGCTCCCGAATTTTGATATAACCAACATGTTCTTTTTTTTTTTTTACTTAGTAAAGGTATATACGTGAGACACAATCTACTAATTAATCTATGTCATTTAAATACTCTAATTTAAATACTATAACTATATTGAATTGAGGTCTCGTCTTATAATACCTCAGGAGCTAATGAAACTATTTTAGTGAAATTTAACTGTCTCAATTCCCCGGCGATCGCACCAAAAATTCGAGTTCCTTTTGGATTTCCTTTTTGATCAATGACAACTGCAGCATTGTCATCATATCGTATTATCATACCGTTGTCGCGTTTGAGTTCTTTACAAGTACGTACAATTACAGCTCTGATCACTTCTGATCTTTCTAGAGGTGCCTTTGGTACTGCTTTCTTGATCACAGCAACAATAACGTCACCAATATGAGCATATCGGCGATTACTAGCTCCTATGACTCGAATACACATTAATTCTCGGGCCCCGCTGTTATCTGCTACATTCAAATGGGTCTGAGGTTGAATCATTTTTTTTAATCTCTTCTTTCAATGGAACAAAGGACGAAGAAAAAAAGAAATATTGTTTGTCAAAAAAAAAAAAAAAAGGAAACCCGCAATTGTTTTTTTTATTCCCAAGACTTCTTTCCTTTGGTTCTATATTCCTATCCTGAAATAATGAATTGAGTTTTTATAGGCATTTTGGACGCCGCTATTGAAATAGCCTTTCTTGCTATATTTTCGGCTACTCCGCTCATTTCATAAAGTATTCTGCCCGGTTTAACGACAGCTACCCAATACTCGGGAGATCCTTTCCCCGAACCCATACGTGTTTCTGTAGATCTTACCGTAACTGGTTTGTCTGGAAATATACGTACCCATATTTTTCCACCACGGCGTACATTTCGTGTCATTGCGCGGCGCCCCGCTTCTATTTGTCTAGATGTAATCCAAGCGGGTTCAAGTGCTTGAAGAGCATATCTACCGAAACAAATGCGATTACCTCGATAAGATATTCCTTTCATTCTTCCTCTATGTTGGTTACGAAATCTGGTTCTTTTTGGGTTATAGTTGATGGTTGTTTATTAATTCCATCTCTACTACAGAACTGGACATGAGAGTTTCTTCTCATCCAGCTCCTCGCGAAAAAAATGACTAAAAAATATTTTATTTTATTCTTAAGATATATAGGTAGTTACTGAATAATAGATTGAATCCTGGGATTCTTTGCTTTGAGATTTTATCTGATCTATTTGAGATTTTATCTGATCTATTATAAATTTGTATATCTTGTTTGGATATATATTGGATATATATATAAGTAATTAAACATGGATTCTATTTATAGATAATGTCTTATCTTGTTTTTGTTATAATGTTATAACGAATCTTTATTTTGTTTTGTCTTTTTTTATCATATTCATCTCGGATCGACAAAAATTTAACAATCAAATAAAATGAAAATAAAATTTTTAAAATGAAAATAAAAAAAAAAAATGAAAATAAAATTTTTAAAATGAAAATAAAATTTTCGCGGGCGAATATTTACTCTTTCAATATCTATTTCAGTTGTCGGGTTAACTCATGACCTCTCAGAATCAGAACAGAATAAAAAGAAATGAAGTGGTCTCTGGTTTGTTCCGCCATCCTACCCGATAAATCATTAGGATTCGTTTTCAATAGAATCCTCTGCATTCACGGGTTCCGTCGTCCCCATCGCTTCTCGATTAATGCTTAGGTCTGAATTCTCCAATGGAGCCTTAATTTAATATTTAATAAAAATTTAATATTTAATAAAAATAAAAATTTAATATTTAATAAATAATATTTAATAAAAAAATTTGTTAATTTGTTCTTTAGTCAACCTTCTCAGTCTTTATTGACTTAAGGCTCTTGATTTTTTCTTCGATGAACAGATATTCATCTAATTATTGATGAATCTCTATTGATGCTCTATTACATTGCTCTTTATGAGATGCTTCGTAGACCTTACATATTGGAATCATATATCATTTCATTTCTATTTCTTTTTCTCTCTTTCTCTCATCCTTCTATTTATCCACATACTTTTTTATTTTGCTTCACAATTTAGATATATTCATAATCAGATTGGTTTTTTTTTACTTAACTTAATGCAAAAAAAAAGATTTCAGTTGCTATAATGATATGACCAATATATCATATCTTGACTGATTCTTTGGATCCAGATAATCCGAAGCGATGAGTTGGTTATTAGTGCTATAGTTATTAACTTATACTGTGGTTCGCCCATTTTTTTTTTTGAATCCTAAGCCTAAAAACCCAACGAGTCGCACACTAAGCATAGCAATTATATCAAATGATCAATCAAATTTTTATTTAACCTTATAGAATATAGAATTTAGAACTGCTCATTTTTTTATTGAACATAAAAAAATGAAAGAATTTGTCATTTTTTGTTCTATCGCAGAATAGAACGTAAAGACAAGTAGAGTCTTATTCTTATTATTCTTCATCTATAAATATCTATAAATATCCAAATTTTGATTCCTAATACCCCATAGATAGTTCGAACTCTATAGGAGCAATACTCAATTTTCGCTCCAATCGTTTGTAGAGGAACCCTACCTTCCCGGATCCATTCGACACGCGCAATTTCTTTTCCGTCGATACGCCCTGCAATTTGTATTTGAATTCCTTTTGTATCTGCTTGCTCAGTTAATTCAATAGCCTTTTTCATTGCTTTTCGAAATGAAACTCGATTCTTTAATTGTCCGGCTATAAATTCGGCAAGAATATTAGGGTGCCCGTAAGGATTTGCAATTCTTGTAATAGCAATCTTGAGTTTTCGGTTCATACAATTAAGTTCTTTTTGCACATTCATCTGTAGTTCTTTGAGTTTTCGCGGCCTATCTTCAATTAATAATTTAGGAAATCCCATATAGATTATGACCCGAATTAGATCAATTCCTTTTTGAATCTCTATACGTGCAATTCCCTCGACACCGGAAGATATTCTCATATTTTTTTGTACATAATTCTTGATATAGTCTCTTATTTTTTTATCTTCTTGTAGACCCTCGGAATAATTTTTAGGTTGTGCAAACCAAAGAGAATGATGACTTTGGGTTGTACCAAGTCTGAAACCAAGTGGATTTATTTTTTGTCCCATAATCCTCCACTGCTATATGTACTATATGTATTAGGATATGTCATATTTGTGTTCTTATTTATCCCTTTTATCCCTACGGGTTTTTTTGAGCATAGCATAAATCTGGCAATTGGTTGATATTCAATATATTTCAATACGATAGTTATATGACAAGTGGGTCTTTTTATCAGATAACTCCGTCCTCTAGCTCGAGGTTTTAGTCTTTTCAGAGTAGTTCCCTCATTTACTGCGGCTTGACTAATGACTAAACTCGCTTCATCGAAACCCCTATTGTGACTAGCATTTGCTGCTGCAGAATAAACCAAATTTAAAATGGGATAACATGCTCGATAAGGCATGAGTCCTAGTATCATAAGTGCTTCTTCGTAGTAACGTCCACGAATCTGATCAATTATTCTTCGTGCTTTGTGAGCAGACGTACATATATGTTGACCTAAAGCGTATACTTCGTATGAAGTTGGATATCGGTTCCTCCTTACTTTCTTTATCTTTATCATAAGGTTTACCTCTCACTAATGAATTTACTAATTAATCTATATTTTATTTATTATATTAATATTAACGACGAGATTTATTATCATTACGACGAGATTTATTTGCGTGTCCGCGGAAATTTATAGTAGGTACGAATTCTCCCAACTTATGTCCTACCATATGATCCGT
>NW_028322687.1:10000-25000 GCF_047325235.1 Durio zibethinus
TTCCTCGAAAGAAGTTTTTACGGGATCCCTATCTACCAAAATTTTGACTTCTGGTTCCGGCGAACGAATAATCATTGAGTCCTCCTCTTTCCGGACAACACATACAAAGAGACCCGCCAACAGTCAAGTAATTAGTGAACCTATGAGAGACGCTTATAATTAGTTTCTTTCTCTTCTATCTCTCATCTATCTATTTTTTATCTATCCATTTTTTCTTTAGTTATTCACTAGAGCAATTATGATCTGGAAGTCGATCCGGGGCAAGTGTTCGGATCTATTATGACATATCCATGAGGCGCTCAACGGACCTTTTTTAATCTTATAAAACCTTTTCCGGACTTTACTTACATTGGTGCAAAAACAATTTTTTTGTGCAACCTGTGTATTGTATTCCTATCTTAATTAGAAGTTCCTAGATGGAGTTTTTTTTGTCTTACATAGATAGAACAAGGAATATTACTCTATCCCAACTCGCGTGAGCATTCATTACTAAGGGATACTCCAGTATTGATATTGAGTCATTCGAGGGGTTTTTATTCGTTTTAATAGAAGCAGAAAAGAAAATATTTTTTATTTTGCTATATCCGTGTATTACTTATCCTTACGAAATATCAGACGAAATAGAACGATTTTAGAAAGGATATAATGAAATTCTTTGATTGGTTTTTCCCAGAGAGAGAGAAATGATCTGACCGATGGGTCCAACAAAAACAAACAATTACACAATTAACAATTCCAATTAAATTAATATTTTTTAATATTTAAAGATTCAAATTGAATATGAATAAAAAATCTAATTTAATAATTTTAATGGTAAGGTAATTTAATTAAATGGATTTAATAGAATAAGAATAGAATTTAATAGTAATAGAATTTTCTAATTTCTAATTAGAATTTCTAATCCGAAAATAATAAATAAACAGAGAGCTCTTGTTCTTATTCGAAACGCCTCGTGATCTTTAACCAATTCTGCGCTTCAATATAATTACCAGGAGTAAGCGCTATAGCCTGTTTCCAATACTCAGCGGCTTGATCGAACCAAGCCTCCGCTATTTCAGAATCCCCCTGTCGAATGGCCTGTTCTCCCCGGTCGGAATAGGCGGGTCAATTCCTTCCCTTAGAACCGTACTTGAGAGTTTCCTACCTCATACGGCTCGGCAGTCAATTCTTTTGGTGTCCCATTTTTTTACCCTACCATATATCCAATTGAATGAGATTTCTCATAGATCCTATCGATTTGTCTCGGGTTAACCAAAAGAGGTTAATTACATGAGTTTCAAACTTTAATTTGGATTAAATTAATAATGAGTTTTATCTTTTCTCCCACCTTCAGAAAAATAAAGCATAGGCGTTTCGGGATTATCGTCCGTTAGATTTTTCTGAAAGGTAACTATCTCGGTTTCATATCATATATAAATTTATATAGAATCCTTGAAAAAGACTTCTTCCTCATAAAAAAGACTTACTGTCTTTGGGATCTGATGCTACACCGCTGCTCAATAACTTAGGGGATCGGCTCTATTACATAAGTTGATTCCTAATTTTTATCTCATATCATGACATAAATAAGCAGTTCTTATTTATTTTTATTGTATCGGCCCAAAACCTCGCTAATTGATCTTTACGGTGCTTCCTCTATCAATTAGATCCTTTATCCATAGAATAAAGTATCTAGGCATATATATTTCTTCATATTTTGACTTCTATGAAGTTTCTTTTTTTTTTTTCTTTTTTTGTTACAGCTGATAAAAATCGTTTTTTGGACGATGCAATATGTAGAAAGCCTATTTTATTTACTAGCGTATTTATTTACTAGCGTATTTGCTCTTTCTTTCCTTTTTTTTTTTATTTCTATAGTGGAGATAGTCGCACGTAATGACAGATCACAGCCATATTATTAAAAGCTTGTGGTAAGAACGGGTTTCGTTCTAGTGCTCGAAAATAATATTCTAAAGCTTTTGTATGTTCTCCGTTACTTGTGTGGATAAGGCCTATGTTATAGAGTATATAACTTCGATCATAGGGATCAATTTCTAGTCGCATAGCTTCATAATAATTCTGTAAGGCTTCCGCATAATTTCCTTCGGATTGAGCCGACATCCGTTACGGTCGTCATTCGATTCAACGAATTCTCCGTTCCAAAACCGTACGTGAGATTTTCACCTCATACGGCTCCTCCTTTATGTGCATAATGAGAATAATCCATGGAATTAAAAAAAAGGTCGAAATATTGTCATTATGAACTGAGCGGGGCTAATGTTTTTACAAGAAATCTCTAGCCAACCCTCTTGCAAAAGATCTTTTCTTACCATCAAGCGTGTTCGTACTAGATAAATAAAGTAAACTCCAACAATTTCTTTGTTCTCAACGCTCCTTAATTTCCAGGAATTAGTCACTTCAACAATCTTCGATGGTTATATGGGTATCCAAAGTACGAACAAGATGGATGTTTGTTGTCCCAACCATTTCTCTTAGTTCCGATCCCGATAAGGAAAGGGAATCCTTTATAACAATAACAAAGTTTTCGTGTTGTTGATTCCTAGATGTAGTGCTTCTTCCTCTATGCCGCCTATTGGTACTAGTGTAGTAGGGTTGACCCACAATACAGACCCATAGGTGTAACCTTTCGCTCAATACTCGAATCAACAATTGAAGCATCTGAGGTTGCATTAATCGGGGATACACGACAGAAGGAATTGCTTTATTTATAAACTTCACCTTCAACAAGCGTAGATTTCTTTTTTTTTTTCAATAGTCTTTTTTTTTTTTTTTCTATTCCGAATCATGTGTCTTTTTCCTAAGACTAAGAGCGGTAAAATAAAAATAAAAAAAAAAATATATATAAAATAATTAAAATATATAAAATAATTATAATTATATAATAATAATCAAATCGCACCATCTCTGTAATAAGTAAATGCCTCTTTTTCTCCTGAAGTTGTCGGAATTATTCGTAATAAGATATTGGCTACGATTGAAAAGGTCTTATCAATAAAATTTCCATTTATCCGCGATCTAGGCATAGGTAGCAATCCATTCTATAACTCTTTTCATTACCCCTTCGTGAGAAAAAAAAAAGGATCTCACAAACAAAGGAAGCGTACAGTACGAAATAACATAAAAGCAGACCCATTCCATAAAAAAAAAAAAAAAAAAGATATAGCCCTCTACTTTACTTCAATTTTTTTGGCAGGAATCAAGAAAAAAAAAAAAAAAGAAATATTTGAATCCTATTTTATTTCATCCAAATTTATTAGTATAAGAATTTATTAGTATAAGAATAAAATATAAAAAGAAAAAAGAATTATTACGATTTCATCGAAGTTGAAGAATCAAAAAATTTATCCTACGGATTAGGATAGATTAGCAAAATTAGAGAAGTTTTGATTAAATTATGATAAAAAGAGGAAAAATAATCGAATAATCGTTCTATGATGAAAATAAAATAACTGCCCTTTTTTGTGTTTTGTGCATAGCAGGTATACAACATATAATCAAATATAAAAATCCCTTAGAGGATTTATGAATTTGTAATAGATTTACAGAGTAAGAGGTTGTTGTTGAGAGATCTAAAACTGGAAAAGAATTTTAGAATTCTTATAGAAATGGGGAATTAGAGTCTAAAGAGAATTATGAACTAAAAATATCCATTAAGCATAGTCTAAAAAAAAAAAACCAATCGATTGATTTGATTCGTTTCAATTCATTGATTTAATCCAGTCCGGTAGAAATATCAGAAAAAAGATGGGAGTGCCTTTTTCGCAAACATGAATAGATATATATGGTATATGTTTATCGTATTATATTATTTATTTTTAACAGCCCCCTCACAAAAAAATTTCTTCGAGTCGGGAGGCTAAAGAAAAAGTGCTGAAAAAAGTGATGAAAAGTTTTCTATTTTTATAGCTAGTTTTCTAGTTAGAATTGATATTGTTCGTACCTCTCGAACAATCTAATATGAATAACTCGCTATTCGCTCGGGTTATCGGCCATAATAATTATGTAGGAGAGATGGCCGAGTGGTTCAAGGCGTAGCATTGGAACTGCTATGTAGACTTTTGTTTACCGAGGGTTCGAATCCCTCTCTTTCCGCACCTTCACCTAATTCGCCAATGTAACTGACTACAATGTATCAAATCAAATAAGAACAGATACTAAAGAGTTAGACCCTTCTTTGATATAGATTCTCTATTCCCAATTTCTTTTTAATACGGAATACGTAAAATAGCGTACAGGGGATGAAAATCTACCTACGGATCTATCATACATGAATAGGAGAAAAATAAAATTTCCGAATCAAATCCCTTACCCTGTCTTCCTTTACTTAACCTTAACTCAGGTGAAAAGGGAGCAGAACCCTTGTTTTGTTATTTTAGTTAGGTTTAAGTCTGACGAGAATAATATTCTACGACAAGCAATTCATTTATTTTCAAACCGACCCATTTCCTATCTATTATTTGATTGACTAATCCTTTATATTGTAATGTGTGAAGGGTCAAATGCTTTGGTAATTCCTCATGGGTGGATGAATCAAGATAATTTTGAATCAGAGTTCTAGATTTTTGTTCATCCCTCGCTGAAATAATATCTCGGGGTTTGCAGCGATAACTTGGTATATCTACTGTACGACCATTAACTAAAATATGTCTATGGTTAACTAATTGGCGGGCTTGAGGAATAGTTGAAGCCATACCTAATCGAAAAAGGATGTTATCCAAACGCATTTCAAGTAATTGTAGTAAAACCTGACCTGTTGACCCTTTTGCTTTTCTGGCAATACGAACGTATTTAAGTAATTGTCGTTCTGTAAGGCCATAATGAAAACGCAATTTTTGTTTTTCTTCTAAACGAATACGATATTGAGATTTTTTACCGGAGCGCGATCGGTTTCTAAGATCGCTTCCGGCTCTAGGACTTTTACTAGTTAGTCCCGGTAAAGCCCCCAGACGGCGTATTTTTTTGAAACGAGGCCCTCGGTAACGCGACATAAAGACTCCTTATTAATTTGAATTTTATTGAAATTTCATAAACCTAAATTAAAACTGAACTAAATGAAGCGAAATCGACTGAAGGATTGTACTACAAATATTAATGAGATGAATTGGATCAATATCCATACTTTTTTGTATTGTATATAATGTATATTGTATATAATGTATACAAAAAATAGAAATTAAAATAAAATATATATAATATATAAATATATTAAATATAAAATATATATTAAATATAAAATATAAAAATTAAAATCTAAAAATTAAACCAAAAAAAGTTTCCTTTTTTTTTTTCTTGATTTATTCTGCAAAGATCTAACTCCTCCAATTTTATTCCTAATTGAAAGTTTCTACGACATAATAAACGGATCGTTGACCTTTGGAAAGAAAAGGGGAAAAAGCTTTTTCAATGTTCTTTGATTTCAAAAAAACATTATCAATCATGTAAAAAAGTAAAAAAGCAAACAAATAGAGAAAGCCGGCTATCGGAATCGAACCGATGACCATCGCATTACAAATGCGATGCTCTAACCTCTGAGCTAAGCGGGCTCAAATAATAGAAATTTTGTATCCATAGGAATTCAGCAAACTATTACGATCTTATCTATTAACTATCTATTAGTTATTCATAATTACTATGAATTATTAATATGAATTATAGACTAGAATTTAGAAAAACTAGAATTTTAAATTTTAAATGCCATATTTATGCCATACATAATTTATGCCATATTTAATATAATCATATTTAATATAATGATATATAATAATATATAATAATATATAATAATGGTAGATTCAATCTAATATTCAATCTAATATTGATAGAATATAATAATTAAGAATAGAATAATATAATTCTATTTGATTATATTTTAATCATTCTATTTGATTATATTTTAATCATATTAAAAATGATATTTTAATTTAATCATATTTTAATTTAATCATATTAATATTTAATAACATTATATTTAATAATATTAAATTATAATAATATTATTATAATTTAATTCTAATTTTATTATAATTATAAAAATTATAAAAATAAATTATAAATATATTTATAATTTTTATAATTATTTATTATTTAACTCTATATTATATATTTTTATTTTATATTTATTTTATTATATGTTATCTTTATTCTATTAGTCTATTCTATTTAGTATTCTATTCTATTTAGTATTATATTCTATTTAGTATTATATATATAATTTAGTATTATATATATATTAGTATAATATTAGTATACTAAGTATAATATTACTATATTTTTTATTTTATATTTTTAGTATTTTTTAGTATATTTTTAGTATATTTTACATTTAAATTATATATAATTTTTTTTTTTTATATAGATATAGATATAGATTTAATTTAATAGATAGATTTAATTTTAATATAGATAGATAGATTTAATATAGATTTAATTTATTTATATTTAATATTTATTTATATTTAATATAGATTTAATATATATTTAATTTATTTATATTTAGTTTAGAATTATAAATAGAGTCTAATAATTAGATAATTATAGTGAAAATATTTTTATGCATTTATATATAATTTATATTTATATATAATTTATATATATATTATCATTATATAAATGATACGTTATAAGTCTAAATAATTAGAATGAAACTTTGTTTTTTAGACTAACTAATTCGAATTATCTTCGAAGTCGAAATAGAAATGAATGGAATAATTAGTTCTAGCTATTATGCTATTATACTAGAAAATAAATAATTAATAATGAATAAATTTTAAAATGAATAAATTTTAATAATGAATAAATTCAATTTTCATTTTTATTTTTATTTTTTTAGTTATCTTATTATGGTTATATAGGATAGTCTAATAAAAGAATAAGAATAAAAATAAAATTAAAGAAAAAAGAAAAGATGCAACCCATAGAAATGAAATCCAGATCATAATGAGAGATGAGAGACTCCTTTCTTTTGTTTTCATTCATAAAGGCGGAAGCTAAGACGAAAAAAAAAAAAAAAAATCGACCGTTCGAGTAAATTGCCTGAGAAAACTGAGAGTAAGGGGGGCATATATATGTTATGGAATATCCATCTATATTGAATTGCGAATACAGAAATGATAAAATATTTTCTGATTGGACCAAATAAATACGGGTCTCCGATAGAGACGAAAGAAGATAAACAAACAAGAAATAAAATAGGTAAAGACCCTTCGATATAAGAATCAGTATCTATATCTACTAAATTCAATACTAAATTCAACGGTTTTCGCATAAAAAGAAAGAAAATAAATAAATGAAAGAAAGGGGAAAGGAAGGGAAGGAGAAAGGGGGAAGGAAGTGCATCCTAATGAGATCCTAATCTCAAGACACAAAGGGGATATGGCGAAATTGGTAGACGCTACGGACTTAATTGGATTGGATTGAGCCTTGGTATGGAAACCTACTAAGTGATAACTTTCAAATTCAGAGAAACCCCGGAATGAAAAATGGGCAATCCTGAGCCAAATCCTATTATTTTACGAAAATAAACAAAGGTTCAACAAGCGAGAATAATAAAAAAGGGATAGGTGCAGAGACTCAATGGAAGCTATTCTAACAAATGGGGTTGACTGTTGGTAAAGGAATCCTTATATCGAAACTCCAGAAAGGATGCAAGATATACCTATATAAAATATAAAATAAATAGGTATACTAATGAAAAACCAAAAAAGACGACTCGAACCCGTATTTTTTTTTATTTATATGCAAAATCAATTTATATGAAAAATAAAAAGAATTGTTGTGAATCGATTCCAAG
Source organism: Durio zibethinus (assembly GCF_047325235.1). Lineage (NCBI taxonomy): Eukaryota > Viridiplantae > Streptophyta > Magnoliopsida > Malvales > Malvaceae > Durio > Durio zibethinus. Next base: position 17,790 of record NW_028322687.1, read on the forward strand.
TTGAAGAAAGAATCGAATAGAATATTCATTAATCAAATCATTCACTCCATAGTCTGATAAATCTTTTGAAAAACTGATTAATCGGACGAGAATAAAGATAGAGTCCCGTTCTACATGTCAATATCAATACCGACAAACAATGAAATTTATAGTAAGAGGAAAATCCGTCGACTTTAAAAATCGTGAGGGTTCAAGTCCCTCTATCCCCAACCCCAAAAAGCCCGTTTGCTATCTATTTATTTTATCCTACCCTTTTTGTTAGTGGTTCAAAGTTCCTTATGTTTTCTCATTCATCCTATTCTTTTCCATTTTACAAGCGTATCCTAGCAGAATTTTGTTCTCTTATCACAAGTCTTGTGATATGATATATTGTGATATATATATGATATACGTACAAATCAACACCCTTGAGCAAGGAATACCTATTTGAATGATTCATAATCCATATCATTACTCATACTGAAATTTACAAAGTCTTCCTTTTAAAGATCCAAGAAATTCCCCTTTTAATTTAATACTTTTTCGTTTTTTTTTTTGTTTTCATTTTTAAGTGACATAGACCCAAGTCATCTAGTATTATGAGGATAATGCGTCGGTAATGGTCGGGATAGCTCAGTTGGTAGAGCAGAGGACTGAAAATCCTCGTGTCACCAGTTCAAATCTGGTTCTCGGCGTATGATTAATTTGTATGAGTATCTACTCTACAAATTAATTGATATAGATCGACATAATACATACTTATCTAGCTAGCTATCTGGAAGTAAACCCTCTCTTTATTTATTTTTTTTTTTTTTTTTTGTTTCTATTTTTTAGATGAGCAAAGAGTCTATTATAATTATAATGTAGTAAAAAAAATAAATAATGTAGTAAAAGAAAAAAATTTCATTATCTTTCCTCTTCTTTTTTATTTGTTCACGCTGTGGCTCCTCACATTCAAAAAGAATGTTAATACTTCATACATATTTAATTAAAAAAAAAGATTAAAATAGTTGGTTGAAAGGCCCAACCAAAAGTCTGGTCTAGAGGAGTTCAAGGATAGAAATAACCAAGACTCATCTCAGCTACAGTACAAATAGAATCCGATTCCCTTTCATTTATTTATTTGTATTCTCTTTCATATTCCATTTCTTCATTCCTTTCTATGTGACTCTCTAGAGTTCATCTAAGTGATGTGCGCGATACAAAGTTCACGGTATAGAACCCTTGTTGTTCATCCTATTGTCTCGGCTCGTCCGAAATAAAATAAAAAGGTATCTTCAAAAATCGAGAATTTCAATGATGTATTGTCTTTTATTTCTTTTTATTTATTAGCCTATCCATAAGAATACGAATGAAACCTCAATTCCTCCGTTTGAGCTAGAAGAGAATGTACAAATATTCCTTGAATATTTGAAGTTGTAATTAGTTTCTTATCATTCAATGAGCGTCTTGTATTTCATAAAAATTGGGGGCAATGTAATCCTTACGTAAAGGCCACCCTATCCAACTTTCGGGCATTAAGATACGTTTCAGTCGTGGATGATTCTCATAAGAGATTCCCAACATGTCATAAGATTCTCGTTCTTGAAAATCCGCACTTTTCCAAACCCAGAAAACAGACGGAATTCTAGGGTTACTCCTTGGAGCAAATACTTTTATACATACTTCTTCCGGTTGATCTACACCATACTCTATTCTCGTAAGATGATACACACTGGCTAACAGTCCGCCTGGTGCTACATCATAAGCACATTGGGAACGTAGATAATTGTAACCATATACATATAAAATAACAGCAATGGAATGCCAATCCTCGGGCTTTATTTGTAAAGTCTCTATTCCTTGGTAATCGAAGCCCAAAGATCTATGAACTAGCCCGTGTTTGACTAGCCAAACAGACAAACGGCCCTGCATCTTTTTTATCTCTCCCGCACTTTTCTTTTTTATTTGTAATTTGTATAAGATAAGTATTTCACATTTACGATGAAATCGAATTTATGAAGATTAATTCGTTGTTTGTTATTCTGTTTCTGAATCCTACCTAATTCACTAATTCGTGGGAAGATATTGAACTTTTGTAGTTGAAAAATGTTTCAGGAGGAATCTCTGAAGTAGATGGTGGTTGATAGAGTAATCCTTGATTATAATTTCCAGTATGAGTACTGCGTACAAGACAAAACTTGTGATTGGTAGTAAAACACCGATCCCCCTGTTGAGATCTAATTCGATCTTCATAGATTTCGCGAGATATTTTCTTACGAAGTTTTGTTATAGCATCTATAACTGCCTCGGGTTTAGGGGGACAGCCCGGCAAATAGACATCCACAGGAATTAGCTTATCGACTCCCCGAACAGTACTATAAGAATCAGTACTGAACATCCCTCCTGTAATTGTACACGCGCCCATAGCAATAACATATTTAGGTTCGGGCATTTGTTCATATAATCTCACTAAAGAGGGAGCCATTTTCATTGTTACTGTTCCAGCTGTTAAAATTAGGTCCGCTTGTCTAGGACTCGATCTTGGGACCAGCCCATAACGATCAAAGTCGAATCGTGAGCCTATTAATGAAGCAAATTCAATGAAGCAACAACTGGTACCATAAAGAAGCGGCCATAAACTGGAGAGTCTTGACCAATTTGAAAGATCATTTAATGTAGTTGAAATAACTGAGTTTTGGGTTGTTCGATCAAGTAAGGGAAATTCAATGGAATTCATACTCAATGTTATTATTATTTTTACTTTTTTCTTTCTTTTTATTATCTGAATATTCAGGAACTAAGACCATTCCAATGCTCCTTTTCGCCATGCATAAACTGAACCAACAATTAGGATAAGCACGAAAATTAAAGCTTCTATGAATACGGGTACCCCCAATACATCGAAACTCATTGCCCATGGATAAAGAAAAACCGTTTCAACATCAAAAACAACAAAAACTAGAGCAAACATATAATAACGGATTCGAAATTGTAACCAAGCATCGCCCATTGGTTCTATACCCGATTCATAACTAGAAAGTTTTTCTGGACCCTTTCTAATCGGGGCTAAAACTCCAGAAATTAGAAATGCCAAAATAGGAATAGCACTTGATATTATTAGAAATGCCCAGAAAATATCATATTCGTAAAGCAGAAACATAGACGAACTCCTATGAATGTGAAAAATAGACCGGATTAGTCGATTCGACCTGGAATTCATTGTCAAGTCATCCACAACTGTTTGTTTAGTCAAACCAACAATTCAGTTTGATCGAATCGTCTAGTTTCGTTTGTTTGCTGTTGCGTTTTAAGATTTATTGATTGGAATTAATCCTATTTACATTTCACTTATTTCGATTTAATTTCGATATAGTACTAATTTGTATTCGATATAGTACTAATTTGTATAGTAATAGTATAAATAGATATTTATACTATTACATTTATACTATTACATAGATATTTATACTATTACTATATAGTATAGTAGAATACTATACAAATCCAAAACAAGTAAAACTTTTTTGTTTTCACTTCATTTCGTATTTTTCTAAATAAAAGGAATTCTAATATATAACTAATATCTAATATGTATTAGAAATAAAAAAAAAAAAAAAAAAACCTTTTCTCTTTTCTATTATCTTATTATCTATTATATATATAGAATATATATAGAATATAGAATAAATTTATATATATATTATATAGTATATTATATAGTTATATATAGAATATAGAATAAATTTATATATAGTTATATATAGAATACATTTTTTATTTTCTATCTATATTTTATAGATATTATATCTTTTTATAGATATTATCTATATATATATTATCTATATATATATATTTAATATATATTATATATATTTATGAGATTCTGTTGAAATGCGCTTTTGTTTTCAGTTTCTGAGCGATCTCCCTGTGAGCGAGCTTATGGGAATGATTTTAACCAAGCAACTGGAAGCGACCAGTTCCAATCAACAAAGAATACAATAATTAGGAAAAAAAACTATACAACTTTTTTTATTTGTATTTGGATATTCTTTATTGTTTTAGTTTGCTTTAGTTTTAAGAATATTATTTTCATTTCATTTTTATTAATTTAATAAATATTTTTTTATTAATTTAATAAATATTTTAAATTAATAAAATATAAAAATTAATAAAATATAAAAATTAATAAAATATAAAAATTAATAAAATATAAAATAAAAATATAAAATATAGGGCTATACGGACTCGAACCGTAGACCTTCTCGGTAAAACAGATCGAACTGATTATTATCAAAATGATTCGACCTATTTCAAAGACCCAACATGCATTTTTTTGCATTGGGCTCTTTCATTAACTGATAGAAATATCAGTTAGTCTACCATATATATATTTTTTCTCTTAGAAAAAAAAGGAAGATGGTTCCATGTGCTCTGATTCATTACTGATACAGGAGCACTACCAAAGTGTTTCAAAGAAGGGAAAGTTTATCTTGACGTAGGTCTGCTTCTGGCCTAGATCAACCTAAGTTAAATGAAGTCTCTATCATCCTGATTAAAAAATCAAAGATGAAACTTCATACACCTTAAGATTCATAGGACGAAAAGAGAATTTTTGAGGTCCTTATACTCATTATGCCTAGCATTGAATAGACTGGGTATTCGCCCTATCAATATCTCAAATCAATGATAGGTTCGATTCGGATCCTGCTCCTGCCTAAACGGCACCCGAATCGAACCAAACCATTTGTCAGGCTATTGTTCTCTTGTTTTGTTCCTTCAAAGTAATGGAGTAAGACATCGATTTCTCAAAAGGATCAATTTTTTTTGATTGCATGATAGACTCCCCTGAAAAACATTGGCGCGCGTGTAAACGAGGTGCTCTACCTAACTGAGCTATAGCCCTTGTGTTTGTGATACATATTTTATCATATTATTTAGATAATTTCTTGTCAAGATGAATATTACATGATCCAACATCATAATCATACCTTTTTGGTCGGTTTGATTGGTATTGCTTAGAAGTAATATCGGATTTATAATCCATCGATGTGATAGGTCCCTTTTCTTTCTCTTTATGATTCCTTATGATAATAAATGACCTACTTAACTCAGTGGTTAGAGTATTGCTTTCATACGGCGGGAGTCATTGGTTCAAATCCAATAGTAGGTAGAACTTATTAGATACCATTGATCCCGGTGTCTAATAAGTTTTTCTACCCACCTTCTTTTATTGATTTTCTATCTTTTTCATCCTATTCTATTTCCGTTTTCAATTTTCAAATTTTTCGTTAGATCAAATTTCACTATTTCACTTTTGATTGTATTTGATTCTATTTAATCAGCAGAATAAAAATGGGATGTAGAAACGAAAGTTCTGTTTATACGGAAATTCTTTCGATTAACCAACTAGTTACGAAATCGCGTTGATAGCCTTTACTCGTGTCCTAGCCCATCTGAGAGCTAGATTTGCCTCAATTGTTTGCCTCTTGCCTTCAGCTTTCCTCAAGTTAGCTTCCGCTATTTCAAGAGCTTGCTGAGCTTCTTGTGGATCAATGTCACTACCCTTTTCCGCATCCTTTCCAAAAATAGTGATTTCATTATTGACTATTCTAGCAAAACCACCCATCAGAGCCATCGTTAACCATTGGTCGTTAAGGCGTATTCTCAAAATACCTATATCTACAACTGTGGCAATAGGCGCGTGATTTGGTAATACGCCAATTTGTCCGCTATTAGTAGATAAAATGATTTCTTTCACTTCTGAATCCCAAACAATTCGATTATGGGTGAGTACGCAAAGATTTAAGGTCATTTATTCAATTTGCTCTCCATTTCTAAGTTCGTAGCCTTCGCAGTAGCTTCATCGATGTTACCTACCAAATAAAAGGCCTGTTCAGGAAGACCGTCTAATTCTCCGGAAAGGATCAATTGAAATCCTCTAATTGTTTCTGCTAGGCCAACATATTTCCCCGGGGAACCAGTAAATACTTCCGCTACGAAAAAGGGTTGTGATAAGAAACGCTCAATTTTTCGCGCTCTTGCTACGGTTAAGCGATCCTCTTCGGACACTTCGTCCAACCCCAGGATAGCTATAATGTCCTGAAGTTCTTTGTAACGTTGTAAGGTTTGCTTAACCCTTTGCGCAGTTTCATAATGTTCCTTTCCAACGATTCGAGGTTGGAGCATAGTTGACGTTGAGTCTAAAGGATCTACCGCTGGATAGATACCTTTGGCAGCTAATCCTCTTGATAGTACGGTAGTAGCATCTAAATGCGCAAATGTTGTGGCAGGGGCAGGGTCGGTCAAATCATCCGCGGGTACATAAACTGCTTGAATAGAAGTTATGGATCCCTCCTTGGTAGAAGTAATTCTTTCTTGTAAAGAACCCATTTCGGTACTAAGGGTGGGTTGATAACCCACAGCGGAAGGCATTCTACCCAATAAGGCAGATACTTCGGATCCCGCTTGGACAAAACGGAAGATATTGTCTATAAATAGAAGTACGTTTTGTTTATTAACATCTCGGAAATATTCCGCCATAGTTAGGGCAGTCAACCCAACTCTCATACGAGCTCCTGGCGGTTCATTCATCTGACCGTAGACTAAAGCCACTTTTGATTCCGCAAGATTTTGTTCATTAATTACTCCAGATTCTTTCATTTCCATGTAAAGATCATTTCCTTCACGAGTACGTTCACCTACTCCGCCAAATACGGATACACCCCCATGAGCTTTGGCAATGTTGTTGATCAATTCCATAATGAGTACTGTTTTACCTACCCCAGCTCCCCCAAATAGTCCGATTTTTCCTCCACGACGATAAGGAGCTAAAAGATCGACTACTTTAATTCCTGTTTCAAAAATAGATAATTTTGTATCTAATTGTATGAAAGCGGGCGCAGGTTTATGAATAGGGGATGTTGTGCGAGTATCTACAGGACCTAAATTATCAACGGGCTCCCCAAGCACGTTAAAAATTCGTCCTAGGGTCGCTCCGCCGACTGGAACACTTAGAGGAGCTCCCGTGTTAATCACTTCCATTCCTCTCATTAGACCATCTGTAGCGCTCATAGCTACAGCTCTAACTCGATTGTTTCCTAATAATTGCTGTACCTCACAAGTTACATTAATTTGTTGACCGATGGTATCTCGACCCTTAACTACCAAAGCGTTGTAAATATTAGGCATCTTGCCCGGGGGAAAGGCTACATCCAGTACTGGACCGATGATTTGAGAAATACGTCCCAGAT
>NW_028322687.1:30000-35000 GCF_047325235.1 Durio zibethinus
TTATGGGGGGTAGTATGGGATCCGCAGTAGGCGAGAAAATCACCCGTTTGATCGAATATGCTACCAATAATTTTTTGCCTCTTATTCTAGTGTGTGCTTCCGGAGGAGCACGCATGCAAGAAGGAAGTTTGAGCTTGATGCAAATGGCTAAAATATCTTCTGCTTTATATGATTATCAATCAAATAAAAAGTTATTTTATGTATCAATTCTTACATCTCCTACTACTGGTGGAGTGACCGCGAGTTTTGGTATGTTGGGGGATATCATTATTGCTGAACCCAATGCCTATATTGCATTTGCGGGTAAAAGAGTAATTGAGCAAACATTGAATATAACAGTACCTGAAGGTTCACAGGAGGCTGAATATTTATTCCATAAGGGTTTATTCGATCCAATCGTACCACGTAATCCTTTAAAGGGTGTTCTGAGTGAGTTATTTCAGTTCCACGGTTTTTTTCCTTTGAATCAAAATTCAATCAAGTAGAGTCTTAAGTTAAATTATTTTCTTTGTAGTGAAAAGGCAGTTAGTTAGTTTATCAGAATCAAAGTCAAAGCCCGCATAATGGGCTTTGACTTTGTGACATAAAATGGAATTGTCGAAAAACGAATTTTATCTTGCTCTATTGCGTATGTTTATATAATTCAAATATAGAAAAAATATAAATATAGAGTTTTGCATCTTTCTATATCTCCCGAGAATTCTATTTTTACTAAAAATCCCTGTTCTTGGATCGGATTCTAACGAATCGAATCTTTCGACAATTTGTAATAAACTCTTTCTCAATTTGTAATAAACTCTTTCTTTATTAAATTCAAATTAGAAATTAAAATTAGAAGACAAGAACAATAGAATAATAATAATAAGAAAAGTAGGAATAAAGTAAGATAATAAAGAAAGTGGATTATCTTATCATACACCTATTTTATTTCATTTAGAAAGATGGGCAAGTCCCTTTATTTAATTCTACATTCCTTGCACTTATTAGATAAGATATATATATTAGATATATATACTCGCTTAGATATACTTAGTATTTAGATATACTTAGTATTTAGATATACTTAGTATAATATTTAGATATACTTAGTATTTAGATATACTTAGTATAATATTTAGATATACTTAGTATTTCGATATACTTAGTATAATATTTAGATATACTTAGTATAATATACGAATTATAATATAATTATTATAAGATATATTTATAACTAACTTTATAACTAACAATATAACAATAACAGGTACGAATATTAAATTGAGGTACCCATTTTATGACAATTCCCTCTATTTTTGTGCCTTTAGTAGGCCTAGTATTTCCGGCAATTGCAATGGCTTCTTTATCTTTGTATGTTCAAAAAACTAAGATTTTTTAGATTCGATGGGGCCAAGGCCAAGACCAAATCTTATCTATTTTTTTTTTCACGACTTAGATGCCACGGATATCTATTTAGTAGAATATTGTATAACATCCATCCGGCTTCCCCGAACATAAATGAAAAAGCTCCTCTTATGCATACGTAAACATGATATAGGGGTAAATGAATTATAGCAAGTGGATCGGTACCGGACGAATGTATGAAATTAAAGTCTATATATCTAGTAGATCTGTATAGGGGATCATATAAAGGGGATGATTTTAGATCTAAGCAATTTGATGAATTACTTCTAAAAGTTCATATCAAAATAGCACTAGTTGATGAGAGTTACTTCGGAAACAAAAAAAGTAAAGTCAAATTTTTTTGCTTATTTTCTCAATTCCAATAAAATGCAACTGGATCTAGTATGTATGAGTTGGCGATCAGAATCTATATGGATAGAATTTATAGTGGGGTCTCGAAAAACAAGCAATTTCTGCTGGGCCTTTATTCTTTTTTTTGGTTCATTAGGGTTTTTATTAGTTGGAACTTCTAGTTATCTTGGTAGGAATTTGATATCTTTATTTCCGTCTCAGCAAATAGTTTTTTTTCCACAAGGAATCGTGATGTCTTTCTATGGGATCGCGGGTCTCTTTATTAGTTCCTATTTGTGGTGCACGATTTTTTGGAATGTAGGTAGTGGTTATGATCGATTCGATAGAAAAGAGGGAATAGTATGTATTTTTCGTTGGGGTTTTCCTGGAAAAAATCGTCGCATCTTTCTACGATTCCTTATGAAAGATATTCAGTCCATCAGAATAGAAGTTAAAGAGGGTATTTATGCTCGGCGTGTCCTTTATATGGAAATCAGAGGCCAGGGGGCCGTTCCCTTGACTCGTACTGATGAGAATTTGACTCCACGAGAAATTGAGCAAAAAGCTGCTGAATTGGCCTATTTTTTGCGTGTACCGATTGAAGTCTTTTGAAATGAATTGCAGAATAAATGCTTTCTCGGCAGGAGGAAAAAACTCAAGACAAGAAGCCTCTTTTTTCTATAGCAGAACTAAACTGAAGTTTCTTAAGAATGCCCACTCGAACCAAAGAAGACGTATACGGAAGAGTCATAACATAAAACAAAACTGTTTTTTTTTTTTTGTCCACAAAAATTGTTTTTTATGCGTCTGTAAATGTAAAACCACTCAACTTAATTCAGTAACAAAACAAGCAAGAAATCGAAATAATGGATTCATCTCATATATCAAAGTATTTCGAAATATTTAACTTTTTATTTTCAATATTTGGAGTTGATACGTTAGATACAGATAGATTATATCTTGTAAATTTTCTCTACTTTCCTTTTGTCAATCAGCCCCTCCCCTTTTATCCTTTCTTTTGTGCTCCTTAAGAACTAAACAAGTAGATTTCTTTCTTATAACATAATGATAAATGTAATGATAACTTTTCTGTCTTTTTTTGTCACTCATTTTTGATCATCATAATATTTTTCATAATTTTTTTTTTTTCAATTATTCCCGGACTCTAGACTATATACAGTCTAGATAACCCGCGAAAATTTTTCGACATATTTGATTGATATCTTGATATAGACAGGGAGCTCCTTCGTCTCAAAATCTGAATAGAATAATCTTTATTATTTGAAGCGGTTCTTTCGGGCAGTTATCGAAAGAGGGCAATTGCTTCGAATTTGATCAATTGAGATATCTGGAAACAATAATATATATATATATTTCATTCGAACATTCGAATTCAAAGTGGATTCTTATTTTCTATTTCTGTACTCTTTTTAGATTCAAGGACTAAGCACTGAATCAAAAAAAAAAAAAACAGAGAATAGATTCATGGGCCCCTACCTTATAATTTATCTTATAATTTATAATATAATGAAAGTCATGCTTGATAGAAAGATTAGATCACATAAAGTCAACGAATGAGGTGGGTTCATTAACAATTCACAGATGAAAAAATGGCAAAAAAGAAAGCATTCACTCCCCTTCTATATTTTGCATCTATAGTATTTTTGCCCTGGTGGATCTCTCTCTCATTTAATAAAAGTCTGAAATCTTGGATTACTAATTGGTGGAATACTAGGCAATCCGAAACTTTTTTGAATGATATTCAAGAAAAAAGTATTCTAGAACAATTCATAGAAGTAGAGGAACTCCTCCTGTTGGACGAAATGATAAAAGAATACCCGGAAACACATCTACAAAAACTTCGTATAGGAATCCACAAAGAAACGATCCAATTGATCAAGATGCACAATGAGGATCGTATCCATACGATTTTGCACTTCTCGACAAATCTAATCTGTTTCGTTATTCTAAGTGGTTATTCTATTTTGGGTAATGAAGAACTTGTTATTCTTAACTCTTGGGTTCAAGAATTCCTATATAATTTAAGCGACACAATAAAAGCTTTTTCTATTCTTTTATTAACTGAGTTCTGTGTCGGATTCCATTCGCACCACGGTTGGGAACTAATGATTGGCTATATCTACAAAGATTTTGGATTTGCTCATAATGATCAAATTATATCTGTTCTTGCTTGTACCCTTCCAGTCATTCTAGATACAATTTTTAAATATTCGATCTTTCGTTATTTAAATCATGTATCGCCGTCACTTGTAGTTATTTATCATTCACTGACTGACTGAAAAATGATTCACGGATTCAATTAGAATCTTTCTTACTTTGTATATAAGCAAAGAATGCAATGTCGTACTTACTTTACTCTTTCTACCCATCAGGGGAATACAATTCCTCCTCTATTTCAGTAAATTTTTTTTTTTTTCAGTAAAAGTAAATAGCAGAATCGTGGATAGGGAACTATACTAGTGACCCTACCTAATTTTATTGTAGAAATTTTCGGGATCAATGATTGTACCATGCAAACTAGAAATACTTTTTCTTGGATAAGGAGGAGATTACTCGATCCATTTCCGTATCGCTCAATGATCTATATAATAACCGGGGCATCCATTTCAAATGCATATCCCATTTTTGCGCAGCAGGGGTATGAAAATCCACGAGAAGACAACTGGGCGTATTGTATGTGCCAATTGCCATTTAGCTAATAAACCCGTGGATATTGAGGTTCCACATGCGGTACTTCCTGATACTGTATTTGAAGCGGTTGTTAGAATTCCTTATGATATGCAACTGAAACAAGTTCTTGCTAATGGTAAGAAAGGGGCTTTGAATGTGGGTGCTGTTCTTTATTTATACCGGAGGGGTTTGAGTTAGCCCCACCTGATCGTATTTCGCCCGAGATGAAAGAAAAGATAGGCAATCTGTCTTTTCAGAACTACCGCCCCACTCAGAAAAATATTCTTGTGATAGGTCCTGTTCTGGTCACAAAATATAGTGAAATCACCTTTCCTATTCTTTCCCCAGACCCTGCTAGTAATAAGGATGTTCATTTCTTAAAATATCCCATATTACGTAGGCGGAAATAGGGGAAGGGGTCAGATTTATCCCGACGGGAACAAAAGTAACAATACAATTTATAATGCTACGGCAACAGGTATAGTAAGCAAAATCATACGAAAAGAAAAAGGGGGTACGAAATAACCATAACGGATGCATTGGATGGACATCAAGTGGTTGATATTATCCCCCCA
>NW_028322687.1:40000-57500 GCF_047325235.1 Durio zibethinus
AATTAAAAACTCAAAGGGGGTTCATGGCCAAGAGTAAAGATGTCCGAGTAACGATTATTTTGGAATGTACCAGTTGTGTTCGAAACGTCGTTAATAAGGAATCAACGGGCATTTCCAGGTATATTACTCAAAAAAATCGACACAATACGCCTAGTCGATTGGAATTGAAGAAATTCTGTTCCTATTGTTACAAACATACAATTCACGGGGAGATAAAGAAATAAATCGAATCAAGTACTCGTATGTCAACCCTTCCCGAGAATATGAGAAAATAGGACATTAGGTATTTAGGTAACATTAGGTATTTAGTATGAGAAAATAGGACATTAGGTATTCAGGTATAATAATATATATTATATAATATATTAAGTAATATTAAGTATATAATTAGTTAGATATAATATATAACTAATATATAACAAATATTTTATTTATATATTAGTCTATATTTGTATTTCCTTGTCTATTCCACGCTTTCTTTTTAAAGTGAAGTTTTTAGTTTTAAATTATTCGATATGCACGTTAATAAATTTTTAACCTTTTTAACCTGGTATATGATTGTATCAATATTCTTTTATTTTTTTTTATTCTATTTTTTATTTAGTTCTTATTTTTTTAATAATTTTTTTCTTTATTCTCGAGTCAATTATTTATTTTTTTAGTTTACCGTCTTCGAATGATTTTTAGTTTACAGTCTTCGAATGATTAGGAGTTGGATTTTCATTGATTAGGAATTAGATTTTTAATATCACTAACTAGTTTTTTTTTTATTTTCTATTCGTGCATAATGATTATTTTAATATTGTTAATTTTAATATTGTTGTTAATTTTAATATTGTTAATATTGTATTATTTATTATATTGTATGATTTATTCATTACTATATTTTTTAGTTATTACTATATTTTGTATTTATTACTATATTTCATTATTTATTTCTTATTTTATTAATTATTTATTATTTTCGTGTCGGTTCTATATATATTTATAAATTATATTTATTTATTATTTATGTATTATCACAGTTATAGATATTTATTTAAATTATATTTATATATTAAATATATTAAAATATTAAATTATATTTATATTTTATATATTAAATATATTAAAATATGAAATTATATTTATATATATTTATAAATTATATTTATTTATTATTTATGTATTATCACAGTTATAGATATTTATTTAAATTATATTTATATATTAAATATATTAAAATATTAAATTATATTTATATTTTATATATTAAATATATTAAAATATGAAATTATATTTATATATTAAATATATTAAAATATGAAATTATATTTATATATTAAATATATTAAAATATGAAATTATATTTATATATTAAATATATTAAAATATGAAATTATATTTATATATTAAATATATTAAAATATGAAATTATATTTAAATAAATATCTATAAATAATATAATAATAAAATAAACTAATAAAATAAACAAATAAATAATAAATAAATAATTAAAATAAACTAATAAAATAAACAAATAAATAAGAAATAAATAATAAATAAATAATACAATAATAAAAAAACAAAGCAAATCGTATTTATTCTATTAATTCTATAATTTGAATTTGATCCGATCAAAATAGGATTTTAGAAAAGGATAGGATAGGATTATTTTTAGAAATAAGGAATAAAGAAATGATGGATAAATACAAGCGATCTTTTCGTAGGCGTTTGCCCCCGATCCAATCGGGGGATCGAATTGATTATAGAAACATGAGTTTAATTAGTCGATTTATTAGTGAACAAGGAAAAATCTTATCTAGGCGAGTAAATAGATTGACTTTAAAACAACAACGATTAATTACTATTGCTATAAAACAAGCTCGTATTTTATCTTCGTTACCCTTTATTAATAATGAGAAACGATTTGAAAGAAGGGAGTCGACCGCTAGAACTAGAACCAGAAATGAGAAACGATTTGAAAGAAGAGAGTCGACCGCTAGAACTACTGCTCTTAGAACCAGAAATAAATAGGCTTACCCTTCAATTGACTCAAAATTATCAAACGTAGACTGATGCTTTATTCAAAAAATCTGATAATCAAAATTGTCGTGTCGTAAGAAAAAAGAAATAAATAAAAGAATCGAATCGGGTTGGGGAAGAAAATAAATTTTTTTTTTTTTATTGAGCGTCTTCGCTCATCTTGTTTTCTTGTTTTGATGACCTTATCAGAATTTTTTTATCATATTAATTTCTACTCTACCTCCCTCGAGTTCATTCTCGAGGGAACCCCATTTCATTTAAAGCATTTCGGTGGATTCCTTCCGATCTCCTTATTTTATAATCTCGTTGGAAATCATATAAAGACAATTCCTATTTGAGATAGCTATTTGTGCAAGTATTTTACGATTAAGAAGCAACTGTTTCTTGTACCGATTTTTTATTAATCTACTATAATTATAGGATACCCCCATTCCTCGAATTCCTGCATTTATTCGAGTGATCCACAAACGACGAAAATATCTTTTTTTCCTATCTCTATCCCGATCAGCCGAAACCAAAGCTCTTACTCTTTGTCTCCGAGCTATATATCCCTCTTTCATTCTGGTCATTGAATAAAAGAAATTTTGATGAATAACTAATTCTTTCTTTCAGTTATTCTTTTCTAGTCTATTAATAACAAAACGGATTCTTCCAATGTATAAAATAAAAATTCCAATGGCTTTTGCTACTATAACCGTCCCGCCCACGATTTTTCCTTTTTTCTAGGCATTTCATTTCGCCTTGAAATAAGAAATTGTATTGATACTAGGTATCAAAAAAAGCATATTAACTAAAATAAAGGAGTAAATAGAAATGGATAAATAAATAGTGGGTTCCATCGTTTCTATGGTTACTTCTTAAACGGTGAGGTCCCCTCTATACACCGGAGCTCATTCCTTCATTTAACATTTAATTGGTAACTTGTACAGTTCACACTCTTCGGCTCTACTCATAAATTTTTCAGTAATAGATCTTTCACAACGAGATCTATCTTATACAGTAACGGTATGTAATTAGGAGGATTAATTGGGTAGCTGACCCTGTTAGTCCGTTCTTTGCAAGAGTCGAAGCATAATCTTTTTGCTTTTTAAATAGGATTTTCCCCGCTTAATGGATAAGCATTTGCTACCAATGGGGAATTTTTAAAAAATTCCAAGATTGGATTTGCGCCAATGGAAACCATAAATTTCATACACAATAGAAGGATATGGTAGATCTATCTTTTTTAGATAGTGAACGGAAGAACCCCATTCTATTCACTGGTACTGATCGTTGATACTGAAAAATTGTTTCCTTTTTCTCAGCCCATGATCTGAACAAGTCGCACATACACCCTAGTACATCTTCCTCGGCGCTGAGGACATCCCCGAAGAGCAGGGGCTTTCGTGACATTTCTAATTGGCTGTCTTGCATTTCTAATAAGTTGTTTAATAGTTGGCATGCTGAATCATATACAATCATATACATAATAGACTGGTTTAGATCGATCCTAACCAGATGATTATGAATTACTTCTTTTTCTCTTTAATAGATTAATAAAATATTAATCTATTAAAGAGAAAAAGAAGGAAAGGAATAAGAGGGATTAAATCAATCTAAATCAAAATTAAATGGTGTTCCATTGTCGTCAAATGGTGGTCTTCCATTGCCATTGTCGTCAAATGGTGGTCTTCCATTGCCATTGTCGTCAAATGGTGGTCTTCCATTGCCATTGTCGTCAAATGGTGGTCTTCCATTGCCATTGTCGTCAAATGGTGGTCTTCCATTGCCATTGTCGTCAAATGGTGGTCTTCCATTGCCATTGTCGTCAAATGGTGGTCTTCCATTGCCATTGTCGTCAAATGGTGGTCTTCCATTGCCATTGTCGTCAAATGGTGGTCTTCCATTGCCATTGTCGTTAACTAGTCTCCATTTTTTATTCACTATAGGTTTGTTATTCACTATAGGTTTGTTATTCACTATAGGTTTGTTATTCACTATAGGTTTTTCATTCACTATAGGTTTTTCATTCACTATAGGTTTTTCATTCACTATAGGTTTTTCATTCACTATAGGTTTGTTATTCACTATAGGTTTTTCATTCACTATAGGTTTTTCATTCACTATAGGTTTTTCATTCACTATAGGTTTTTCATTCACTATAGGTCTCGATTCTGTACGCACTATATGATCCACAATTCCATGATCTTTGGCTTCTTTTGCTGACATAAAATTATCTCTTTCCATGTCTTTGTTTATAACCCATCGGGGCTGGCCCGTTCTTTGTACATAAGCCTCTATGATGTCTTCTTGCATTTTCATTACTTCGTCTGTTTCCATGACCCAGTCTTTGAAGCCATCATCCTTAAGCATACTAATAGGTTGATGGATCATTACCCTGATGATATAACATACTTCTAACTCACATAATGAGGCGAGAAGAATAGCTATAGAATTGAACAACCGTACAGGCATTTTTTGCGCATTGCATACGGCTTTACAATTGCATACGGCTTTACAATGGAATTCTCTTTTTTCTTTCATCGAAAAAAAGAGAAAATATAGAGTCTATTAGACCCAGATTAATAAATAATCCAATTACCATCCTTCTTTTTCTTTTTTTTTCGGAAAAGTTTAAAAATACTATGATGGCTCCGTTGCTTTATATATTTATTTCGTCTGTGATTCAGCAATCCCAAAGTTTCTTTTTTTTTTTGAAAAAAAAAAAAGAAAGAAAAAAAATAGTCTTTTTTTTTTTCGTACTCTTTCATAACATAAATATTGTTAATAGCCTCTGGTAGGAAAAGAAAAAAAGTTTGTGACGCCTGAGATGGGCCCACGATAGCTAAGATCAAATTGGAAATGCCCCTTCTCTCATACTACTCTTTCGATACATAATCTAATATTTTTTTTTGAAAAAAAAAAAAAGAAATAAAAAAAAAATTTCATATCGAATTCAAAGTGCCATGCTATTATTACTTACTAATTCATATTTCATATGGCGAAGGCATAGTCTTCTTTTTTCTTTCCATCAATAATAAAAAAAAAAAACTCATTGGCGCCGAGCGTGAGGGAATGCTCTGCGTTTGGTAATTTCTCCTCCGACCAAGAGAAAAGCTGCGATTGAAGCGGTCAATCCCATGGCTAGTGTATGCACATCTGGTTCCACTGCTTGCATAGTATCAAAAAGAGATAATCCAGATACTATCCCTCCGCCAGGAGAGTTTATAAAAAAAAACAGGTCTCGGCTATTACTCTCTATACTGAGATAGATCATAATACCCGCAAGTTGATTCGAGGTCTGGATATCAAGCTCTTTGCCCAAAAAAAGCAAGCCTTTCTCGATAAATTCGGTTGATTAGGATAAAATTGTATCCCTTAGTAGCCGTACAGGCACCTTTTGATGCATACGGTTCAACAAAAATTGCGAAAAAAAATCAATGTGTAGATTCCAGCCATCCTTTGTTTTTTCTAGTCGGACCTTTCTAACTTCTAATTTCTAATGAAGGGGCTTTTTCTTACATTTTTTAAATAAAATGAAATTTAAAATTAAATTAAAGAAAGATGAGTTTTGGCCCGTTTTCCTATAATATAGAAAAAATTCGCTAAACTTATTGCACAAACTTTTCATTGATCCATTTTTTTTTCATTGCGATTCAATCCAAATCACGATGTCATTTTCTTGTTCCTGAATGGGGTTCGTCAATTTTTTATTCAATTTTTTTAGGTTTATGCTCTACTCCGAGTAAAGATCTGCCCGATTTTTATTTGCACATATAGGACAAATGACCCAATACCACGTCTTTTTGCTATGATTTCATTTCCTTTTTTTATTTTAATTTAATTCCTTTTTCTTTCATGTTTTTCGCCAAATATTCAACGTATTTCCCATATTATTCGATTGATTAACAGTTTGAAATCGCTCTTATTTATAATTAAAAAAAAAAAGAAAAATTATGATTATGATATAGGTGGTAATCATAAATATATTACCAATTGGGTTTTTTCTAAACGGAGCCTGGATACTTCATTTTATCAGTCCAACCAAGCCAACCATAAATCATTCTAATTGAAAATATTAATCTGGATACACCCCCATGAAATGGATCTCTAATTGCACTTCATTACACTTCCCGCTACAAATTTTTGATAATTCAATCAATCTTTTTGGGGCGAAACAGGGGATATCTCGATCGGGCGAGAGAACGGGGGAATCCCATATGACCCAATATATTTGACAAGTCGCACTATATGTCAACCCAGCTTGCATCGTTATCTCCCGGAACTTGAAAAGGAACTTTTGGAATACCAACAGGCATAAAGTAAAAAGAATGTAAAATTATATTTCGCTTTGATTGTGGAAGCGTAATACGTAATGTAATACGTAATAATGGTCTTATCTTAATAATATGTAATATTATATTTCACTTTGATTGTGGAAGCGTAATACGTAATGTAATACGTAATAATGGTCTTATCTTAATAATATGTAATATTATAATATGTAATATTATATTTCACTTTGATTGTGGAAGCGTAATACGTAATGTAATACGTAATAATGGTCTTATCTTAATAATATGTAATATTATAATATGTAATATTATATTTCACTTTGATTGTGGAAGCGTAATACGTAATGTAATACGTAATAATGGTCTTATCTTAATAATATGTAATAATGGTCTTAATAATATGGGCCTTTATCATATTTTATACATAGATAGACTAAGGCCATAAAATAAAGAAAGGCGGAATGAATGAAAGAGAATTCTTACGAATAGGTCCTTTGAATGATGAACAAATAGGGATGCATTCATTCATAAAAAATAGGATCAACCCCCATTGCGTATTGATACTTATCGAGTATAGAATAGATCTGCTTCTCTTTTTCTTCTGAGCCGAATTCTTCCCTTATTACTAATGGAATAGAACAAACATTAATCCTTTCTCCGAAAGAATCCACCGAAAAGGGGAGGTATTCCAATGCAATAAAGTTACATAGTGTCTATTTTTCGTTGATTTGATAAAGGGGTATTTCCATGGGTTTGCCTTGGTATCGTGTTCATACTGTCGTATTGAATGATCCCGGTCGCTTGCTTTCTGTTCATATAATGCATACAGCTCTGGTTGCTGGTTGGGCCGGTTCAATGGCTCTATATGAATTAGCTGTTTTTGATCCCTCCGATCCCGTTCTTGATCCAATGTGGAGACAAGGTATGTTCGTTATACCCTTCATGACTCGTTTAGGAATAACCAATTCATGGGGCGGTTGGAGTATTACGGGGCGGACTATAACAAATCCGGGTATTTGGAGTTACGAAGGTGTGGCCGGAGCACATATTGTGTTTTCTGGCTTGTGCTTCTTGGCAGCTATCTGGCATTGGGTATATTGGGATCTAGAAATTTTTTGTGATGAGCGCACAGGAAAACCCTCTTTGGATTTGCCCAAGATTTTTGGAATTCATTTATTTCTCTCAGGAGTGGCTTGCTTTGGCTTTGGCGCATTTCATGTAACAGGATTGTATGGTCCTGGAATATGGGTGTCCGACCCTTATGGACTAACCGGAAAGGTACAACCTGTAAATCCAGCGTGGGGCGTGGAAGGTTTTGATCCTTTTGTTCCGGGAGGAATAGCCTCTCATCATATTGCAGCAGGGACATTGGGCATATTAGCGGGCTTATTCCATCTTAGTGTCCGTCCGCCCCAACGTTTATACAAAGGATTACGTATGGGAAATATTGAAACCGTCCTTTCCAGTAGTATAGCTGCTGTCTTTTTTGCAGCTTTTGTTGTTACTGGAACTATGTGGTATGGTTCAGCAACTACCCCCATCGAATTATTTGGTCCTACTCGTTATCAATGGGATCAAGGATACTTCCAGCAAGAAATATATCGAAGGGTTAGTGCTGGGTTAGCCGAAAATCAAAGTTTATCAGAAGCTTGGTCTAAAATTCCTGAAAAATTAGCTTTTTATGATTACATTGGCAATAATCCGGCAAAAGGAGGATTATTCAGAGCGGGTTCAATGGACAACGGGGATGGAATAGCCGTTGGGTGGTTAGGACACCCTATCTTTAGAGATAAAGAAGGGCGTGAACTTTTTGTACGTCGTATGCCTACTTTTTTTGAAACATTTCCGGTTGTTTTGGTAGACGGAGACGGAATTGTTAGAGCGGATGTTCCTTTTAGAAGGGCAGAATCGAAGTATAGTGTCGAACAAGTAGGTGTAACTGTTGAGTTCTATGGTGGCGAACTCAATGGAGTGAGTTATAGTGATCCTGCTACTGTGAAAAAATATGCTAGACGTGCTCAATTGGGTGAAATTTTTGAATTAGATCGTGCTACTTTGAAATCCGATGGTGTTTTTCGTAGCAGTCCAAGGGGTTGGTTTACTTTTGGGCATGCTTCGTTTGCTTTGCTTTTCTTCTTCGGACACATTTGGCATGGTGCTAGAACCCTGTTCAGAGATGTTTTTGCCGGTATTGATCCAGATTTGGATGCTCAAGTGGAATTTGGAGCATTCCAAAAACTTGGAGATCCAACTACAAGAAGACAAGTAGTCTGATGCAAGATTGCTTTGTTATTTTTCGCTTCTATTTTCTGTTTGTGATTTGACATAGGCTGCTGTAAAAATCTTGATTAAAATCGCTGCCTTTTCTTTGATTCTTGTTCTTTCGTTATTTTATTCGGGAGATGATTCTAAATAAATAGGTACGGAAGCTATAATTGTAAACCACGATCGAATTTATGGAAGCATTGGTTTATACATTCCTCTTAGTATCTACTCTAGGGATAATTTTTTTCGCTATCTTTTTTCGAGAACCGCCTAAAGTTCCAACTAAAAAAATGAAATGATTTTTCATTATCTCAATTGAAGTAATGAGCCTCCCAATATTATATTGGGAGGCTCATTACTTCAATTAGTCCCCGTGTTCCTCGAATGGATCCCTTAATTGTTGAGAGGGTTGCCCAAAGGCAGTATATAAGGCGTACCCAGTAAAACTTACAAGTAAACCAGATATAGAGATGGCGACTAAAGTTGCTGTTTCCATTATTATATAATTATATAAATAATATATATAAATATAAATATAAATAATATAAATATAAATATAATTTCAAGATCACAATGGATCTATGATAAGATCGTTTATTTACAGCGGAATGATATACAAAGTCAACAGATCTCACTGAATACAAAATAAGATTTATGGCTACACAAACCGTTGAGGGTAGTTCTAGATCTGGTCCAAGACGAACTGTTGTAGGGGATTTTTTGAAACCATTGAATTCGGAATATGGTAAAGTAGCTCCTGGATGGGGAACGACTCCTTTGATGGGTGTCGCAATGGCTTTATTTTCGATATTCTTATCTATTATTTTGGAGATTTATAATTCTTCCGTTTTACTGGATGGAATTTCGCTGAATTAGATTCACAAGAACCACGAAGCCTCGCTTTTCAATACAAAAAGTGAAACTTTTAGTTCTCGGATTTTTTTTAGCCCATTCTATTTTGGTAGTTCGACCGCGAAATTTTTTTTGTTTCTGTATTTCCGGAATATGAGTGTGTGACTTGTTATAATTGATCCTATTGATAGTACAGAAAATGGGTCTGTCCTCTTGATCGAGATAGTTTTATCCCGTCGGATAGCCATTCTAGTATCTGGAGCACGGAATATATGAAATGGATCACGAAGTATTCGAACTATGATTCATACTTAATATTCAAACCTCGCGGCCGGACTCAAAAAAAAAAAAAAATTTTCAAAGAAAGAGGTTTTTTATTTATAAATCGAGAAATTTTTTCTTCTTTCAAACTCTCATTTAGTTTATGCTTATTTTGATCAAAGGACAAACCTTTCTTTTCTTTGTATTTTTATTTATTATATCTATTCTATTCATTGAATAAGTGATGATCCAATAATTCTTACTCAAAGAATCTTTGGACTTAGTTTGAAGGTTTTATTGAATCATCGCGGTTCTGGTATGAATCTGAAGTTTCAATTGATTCATAGGGTCTTAACAAGAGAATTCCTATTAAAAATAAAGAAAACAAGAATAAAGCCACATTCCATATAAATAACAAATCAAAGCAAAGAAAAAGAAAAGAAATAAGTAGGTAAATAGAAGATTCAAGAGGCCTGATCAACATAAAGACGAATGCGCCGACTTGATTTTTTGGCATTATAATTACAACTACAAAAAAGAGCTTTCGGATTTTTACTCTTTTGTGTCTTCAGATAAAATTGAATGAAAAGATTAAGAAGTTTCAAACTTTCTATTCCATATCCGTTTCAGCTATTATTTGGGTGTTTTTGTTTGAGCTGTACGAGATGAAATTCTCATATACGGTTCTCAGGGGGGGAGTCCTCTTGGTTTACCTATCTCAATAAAGTCTATGATTGGTTCGAAGAACGCCTCGAGATTCAGGCGATTGCAGATGATATAACTAGTAAATATGTTCCTCCTCATGTTAACATATTTTATTGTCTAGGAGGAATTACGCTTACTTGTTTTTTGGTACAAGTAGCTACAGGATTTGCTATGACTTTTTACTATCGTCCAACCGTTACTGAGGCTTTTACTTCTGTTCAATACATAATGACTGAAGCTAACTTTGGTTGGTTAATCCGATCAGTTCATCGATGGTCGGCAAGTATGATGGTCTTAATGATGATCCTGCACGTATTTCGTGTCTATCTCACTGGTGGTTTTAAAAAACCTCGCGAATTGACTTGGGTTACAGGCGTGGTTCTGGCTGTGTTGACTGCATCTTTTGGTGTAACAGGTTATTCCTTACCTTGGGACCAAATTGGTTATTGGGCAGTCAAAATCGTAACAGGCGTTCCGGAAGCTATTCCGGTAATAGGATCGCCTTTGGTAGAGTTATTGCGTGGAAGTGCTAGTGTGGGACAATCCACTTTGACCCGTTTTTATAGTTTACACACTTTTGTATTACCCCTTCTTACTGCTGTATTTATGTTAATGCATTTCCTAATGATACGTAAGCAAGGCATTTCTGGTCCTTTATAGAGAATATAGACCATAGCTATATTGTAACCAATCATTTATCTTATTACTTGCCAATCATTTATCTTATTACTTGGGGGAGGAACAATAGTATTTCATTGCTACAAATATGGATTGTTGAAAAAAAAAAAAAAATAAGACATGTATTTGGATATTTCCTTTCAACTCCACAATATTCTATTATTTATTTGATATGACATGAATAGTTGAAGGGAATTCCCCGAAGAGAAAATGGATTATGGGAGTGTGTGACTTGAACTATTGATTGGGCCATGCAGAAATATGCCTTTATCTGCTACATTGGAATTCACAACCAAATGTGTCTTTGTTCCAACCACCGTGTAAGCCCCATACAAAGGATAGGCTGGTTCGCTTGAAGAGAATCTTTTCTATGATCAGACCTGACGATGTCGTGTATGAACAGGGCTCCGTAAGATCCAGTAGAATAAGTGATTTGGCATAATGCAAATTAGATTTTATTTATTTATTTTTATTTTTTTTTTACTTTCTTATCTTAATAGTATGAAAATACATTCATTTCTTCTGCATCGACCCGATTTATTATTATTATACTATCGGAGTGAAACAAGGGATCTAAAGAAGAGCAAAGGCTAGACTATATTAGTAACAAGTAAATCCTTTGTATGTAAAAAATCTCGATATATTTTTGGGATAAAGGTGAATCGCAAGGCCTAAGACGACCCAGAAAGCACTTGATCACGATCAACTTTGTACGCCTACTTGGGTATTGAGCATTTACCTGTAAAAATGGCATTCCTTGGAATGTATAGTTGCAACTTCGTAAAATGGAATCAGGTAACTTTTTTCTTACATATGAAATCATTCATATATGTGTGGATAACATATAGATTCATTTTATATGTATCCGTTTGTATCCATTTGATTCGATTGATTTTTGCTTGAGCCGGATGATGAAAAAATTATCATGTCCGGTTCCTTCGGGGGATGGATCTAGAAAAATTCACCTATCCTAATAACAAAAAAACCTGACTTGAACGATCCTGTATTAAGAGCTAAATTAGCTAAAGGTATGGGTCATAATTATTATGGGGAACCCGCATGGCCCAATGATCTTTTATATATTTTTCCAGTAGTAATTCTCGGTACTATTGCTTGTAACGTAGGCTTAGCGGTTCTAGAACCTTCAATGATTGGTGAACCCGCGGATCCATTTGCAACTCCTTTGGAAATATTACCTGAATGGTATTTCTTTCCTGTATTTCAAATACTTCGTACAGTACCTAACAAGTTATTGGGTGTTCTTTTAATGGTTTCAGTACCTGCGGGATTATTAACAGTACCTTTTTTGGAAAATGTTAATAAATTCCAAAATCCATTTCGTCGTCCAGTAGCGACAACCGTTTTTTTGATTGGTACTGCGGTGGCCCTTTGGTTGGGTATTGGAGCAACATTACCGATTGATAAATCCCTAACTTTAGGTCTTTTTTAAATTGAATCAATTTTAAAATAAAATATCATGATGTGCGTATCTAGGGAGTAGTCACTTCAAAGTCAAAGTGAATTCTCCCTAGATACATTTATTCAATTCTGGTCCCAATATATGGATTGTGCTGAAGGTTCAAAATCCATTTTCGTTTTTTTTTTTTTTTTCTAATTTTCTAAAGTAAAAAAAAAAAAAATGAAATAAATCCTAAATCCAATGGATTTAAAATTTTGGTAAATCAATTTCGCAATGCTTTTCTACTTCTTTTCTAGAATGCCCAATATTTGTTTTACATCTTCTATGCGAAAGTGTTCAATTTTCATAAGGTCTTCTTGACTGTTATTCAAAAGGTCCAATAATGTATGTATATTGGACTTTTTGAGACAATTATAGATCCTGGGAGGCAATTCTGATTGGTCAATAAAAATATATTTCAATGCTATTTCTTTTTTCTTTTTTCTTAGTTTAGCTAATCTATCATGAAAAGGAAAAAAAGGTAAAGTAACGTTGTGTTGATTGTTTTCTAAATGTAAGTTTTCTTCTTCCGCATCTAGAAAGGGAATAAATAAATCAATCAAATTCCGAGAGGCTTCATGAAGTGCTTCTTTAGGAGTTAAACTTCCATTTGTCCATATTTCTAGAAAAAGTATCTCCTGTTTTTCATTATCATTCCCATAACAATGAATACTATGATTCGCATTTCGAACAGGCATGAATACAGCATCTATAGGATAACTTCCGTCGTGAAAGTTCTTTGGCGTTTTTATACCGTATCCTCTATTTCTCTCGATTTGTAATCCAATACACAAATCAATTGGTTCGGTTAGGCTAGCTATATGCTGTGTATTATCAACGATTTCCACAGAAGGCGGTAAGATGATGTCTTGAGCAGTTACATATCCGGGACCCTTGGCACAAATAAAGGCGTTACGAGTTCCATACAAATTACTTCTCAATACAATTGCTTTTAAATTCATTAAAATTTCATGTACTGATTCTTGAATACCTACTATGGTAGAATATTCGTGTGGTATTTTCTCAGATTTTGCACGTGTAATACATGTTCCTTCTATTTCTCCAAGCAAAGCTCTTCGCATCGCAATGCCTATTGTGTCGGCTTGGCCTTTCATAAGTGGAGACAGAATAAAGCGTCCATAATAAAGACGCTTACTATCTGTTCTTGATTCAACACACTTCCACTGCAGTGTCCGAGTAGAGACTTTTACTTTCTCTCGAACCATAGTAATATTATTTTATTTGATCAGATCATTGAATCATTTATTTCTCTTGAAATCTCTTTAGTGTTTATTTCTACACACGTTTTTTTTTAGGAGGTCTACAGCCATTATGTGGCATAGGGGTTACATCCCGTACGAAACTTAATAGTATACCACTTCTACGAATAGCTCGTAATGCTCCATCTCTTCCGAGACCAGGACCTTTTATCAGAACTTCCACTCGTCGCATACCTTGGTCTACTACTGCTCGAATAGCATTTCTCGCTGCGGTTTGAGCAGCAAAAGGAGTCCCTCTTCTTGGACCCTTGAATCCACAAGTACCGGCGGAGGAAGAAGAAATTACCTGACCCCGTACATCTGTAATAGTAACAATGGTATTGTTGAAACTTGCTTGAACATGAATAACTCCTTTTGGTATTCTACGTGCACTTTTCCGTGCACTACTGCGCCCATTCCTACGTGAACCAACTTTTGGTATAGGTTTTGCCATATTTTATCATTTCATAAGGATAAGTCAGAGATATATGGATATATCCATTTCATGTCAAAACAGATCTTCTATTTTTATTTGTTCATCGCTTTCTTTAAGATTAGTTTCTTTTCTTTAACTTTAAGGAGTTCTTTTTAGAATAGAAAGATTATCCTTGTCTCTGTTTATGTCTCGGGTTGGAACAAATTACGACAATTCGTCCCCTCCTACGGATTAGTCGACATTTTTCACAAATTTTACGAACGGAAGCCCTTATTTTCATAGTTGTTATTCCTTAAATTTTTCCGAATCTACTTATTGGAAGAAAATAAGTTTCTTGAAATTTTTGAACCTTGAATTGGATCCCCCTGAAAGGAATCTTGAAGTTGAAAAAACTACCTAATCGTTCGAATCCTTGTTGCGGAGTCTATAAATTATACGCCCCCTGGTTGAATCATAAGCACTTACTTCACTTTTGTTGACTCTATCCCACGGTGGTATACGTATAAAACTCGATCGGACCCTTCCTGAAACATAACCTAGAATCAGATCTTCATTATCTAAAGGAATCTGGAGTGGACGTGATTCACTAATTAAACCTCCATGAATCCATTTTTGTTCTTTTATTCCAGGTAAAACTTCCTTGACGTATCAACTACTGTAGGGCAGGAGGAGTTCTATTAGACAACCCGTGCTTTTTTTTTTCACAAATGGAAAGTTTCGGATTCGGATACAATTCGGATGTTAGACAGATTACCATATATAACACAAAATTTCTCCGCCGATTCCTTCTAGTCGAGCCTCCCGGTCTGTCATTATACCCCGAGAAGTAGAAAGAATTACAATCCCCATCCCGCCTAAAATTCTAGGAATTTGTTGATAGTTAGAATAGATTCGTAGACCGGGTCGACTGATCCGTCGTAAATTTAAAATAGTTCTATATGGTCCTTTCCTATTCCTTCTATGCCGTAGGGTTAAAACCAAAAAATATTTGTTTCTTTCCCGATGTTTCCTTATGTTATCGATAAAACCTTCTCGTAAAAGTATTTTAACAATGTTTTCAGTGATGTTAGTAGATCCTATTCGAATCGTTCCTTTTCTATTCATGTCAGCATTTCGTATAGAAGTTATTATGTCAGCAATAGTGTCCTTACCCATGGTAAACTAAAATTATTGTTGCTCCCGAATTTTGATATAACCAACATGTTCTTTTTTTTTTTTTACTTAGTAAAGGTATATACGTGAGACACAATCTACTAATTAATCTATGTCATTTAAATACTCTAATTTAAATACTATAACTATATTGAATTGAGGTCTCGTCTTATAATACCTCAGGAGCTAATGAAACTATTTTAGTGAAATTTAACTGTCTCAATTCCCCGGCGATCGCACCAAAAATTCGAGTTCCTTTTGGATTTCCTTTTTGATCAATGACAACTGCAGCATTGTCATCATATCGTATTATCATACCGTTGTCGCGTTTGAGTTCTTTACAAGTACGTACAATTACAGCTCTGATCACTTCTGATCTTTCTAGAGGTGCCTTTGGTACTGCTTTCTTGATCACAGCAACAATAACGTCACCAATATGAGCATATCGGCGATTACTAGCTCCTATGACTCGAATACACATTAATTCTCGGGCCCCGCTGTTATCTGCTACATTCAAATGGGTCTGAGGTTGAATCATTTTTTTTAATCTCTTCTTTCAATGGAACAAAGGACGAAGAAAAAAAGAAATATTGTTTGTCAAAAAAAAAAAAAAAAGGAAACCCGCAATTGTTTTTTTTATTCCCAAGACTTCTTTCCTTTGGTTCTATATTCCTATCCTGAAATAATGAATTGAGTTTTTATAGGCATTTTGGACGCCGCTATTGAAATAGCCTTTCTTGCTATATTTTCGGCTACTCCGCTCATTTCATAAAGTATTCTGCCCGGTTTAACGACAGCTACCCAATACTCGGGAGATCCTTTCCCCGAACCCATACGTGTTTCTGTAGATCTTACCGTAACTGGTTTGTCTGGAAATATACGTACCCATATTTTTCCACCACGGCGTACATTTCGTGTCATTGCGCGGCGCCCCGCTTCTATTTGTCTAGATGTAATCCAAGCGGGTTCAAGTGCTTGAAGAGCATATCTACCGAAACAAATGCGATTACCTCGATAAGATATTCCTTTCATTCTTCCTCTATGTTGGTTACGAAATCTGGTTCTTTTTGGGTTATAGTTGATGGTTGTTTATTAATTCCATCTCTACTACAGAACTGGACATGAGAGTTTCTTCTCATCCAGCTCCTCGCGAAAAAAATGACTAAAAAATATTTTATTTTATTCTTAAGATATATAGGTAGTTACTGAATAATAGATTGAATCCTGGGATTCTTTGCTTTGAGATTTTATCTGATCTATTTGAGATTTTATCTGATCTATTATAAATTTGTATATCTTGTTTGGATATATATTGGATATATATATAAGTAATTAAACATGGATTCTATTTATAGATAATGTCTTATCTTGTTTTTGTTATAATGTTATAACGAATCTTTATTTTGTTTTGTCTTTTTTTATCATATTCATCTCGGATCGACAAAAATTTAACAATCAAATAAAATGAAAATAAAATTTTTAAAATGAAAATAAAAAAAAAAAATGAAAATAAAATTTTTAAAATGAAAATAAAATTTTCGCGGGCGAATATTTACTCTTTCAATATCTATTTCAGTTGTCGGGTTAACTCATGACCTCTCAGAATCAGAACAGAATAAAAAGAAATGAAGTGGTCTCTGGTTTGTTCCGCCATCCTACCCGATAAATCATTAGGATTCGTTTTCAATAGAATCCTCTGCATTCACGGGTTCCGTCGTCCCCATCGCTTCTCGATTAATGCTTAGGTCTGAATTCTCCAATGGAGCCTTAATTTAATATTTAATAAAAATTTAATATTTAATAAAAATAAAAATTTAATATTTAATAAATAATATTTAATAAAAAAATTTGTTAATTTGTTCTTTAGTCAACCTTCTCAGTCTTTATTGACTTAAGGCTCTTGATTTTTTCTTCGATGAACAGATATTCATCTAATTATTGATGAATCTCTATTGATGCTCTATTACATTGCTCTTTATGAGATGCTTCGTAGACCTTACATATTGGAATCATATATCATTTCATTTCTATTTCTTTTTCTCTCTTTCTCTCATCCTTCTATTTATCCACATACTTTTTTATTTTGCTTCACAATTTAGATATATTCATAATCAGATTGGTTTTTTTTTACTTA
>NW_028322688.1:10000-15000 GCF_047325235.1 Durio zibethinus
GCCCATCGCGCACACCTACTCCCCCCGTGGGGGGGGGAGAGGGGGTGCCGGACCACCACCCCCTAAAGAGCATTAGAGATTTTACAGATATGCTACCAGTAGACGTTAAAATGTCTGAAACGGGGACACTTTTTCCAAACAAGCAAATCCCACACCGAGGGTGCGCAGGTGCCGATGGTGGTCGAGGCATGTGCCCGCAACAAGGGCCAACGTGAGCCGATGGTGGTCGAGGCAACCGCCCGCACCAGCTCGAGGCATGTGCCCACACCAAGGCCCGGCATGTATCGATGGTGTTCGACGTAGGGGCAATCTTCTGCTGATGGTGGTCGAGGCAAGAGCCCGCACCAAGGGCCAGCGTGTGCCCATGGTGCTCGAGGCAACCGTCCGCACCAGGGCCCAGCGTGTGCCGATGGTGGTCGAGGCAACCGCCCGCACCAGGGCCCAGCGTGTGCCGATGGTGCTCGAGGCAACCGCCCGCACCAAGGGCCGGCTTGTGCCGATGGTGTTCGAGGCAACCGCCCGCACCAGGGCCCAGCGTGTGCCGATGGTGGTCGAGGCAACCGCCAGCACCAGGGCCCAGCGTGTGCCGATGGTGGTCGAGGCAACCGCCCGCACCAGGGCCCAGCGTGTGCCGATGGTGGTCGAGGCAACCGCCCGCACCAAGGCCGAGCGTGTGCCGATGGTGGTCGAGGCAAGCGCCCGCACCAGGGCCCAGCGTGTGCCGATGGTGGTCGAGGCAAGCGCCCTCACCAAGGCCGAGCGTGTGCCGATGGTGGTCGAGGCAACCGCCCGCACCAGGGCCCAGCGTGTGCCGATGGTGGTCGAGGCAAGCGCCCGCACCAAGGCCGAGCGTGTGCCGATGGTGGTCGAGGCAAGCGCCCGCACCAGGGCCCAGCGTGTGCCGATGGTGGTCGAGGCAAGCGCCCTCACCAAGGCCGAGCGTGTGCCGATGGTGGTCGAGGCAACCGGCCGCACCAAGGGCCGGCGTGTGCCGATGGTGTTCGAGGCAACCGCCCGCACCAGGGCCCAGCGTGTGCCGATGGTGGTCGAGCCAGGAGCCCGCACCAAGGGCCGGCTTGTGCCGATGGTGTTCGGGGCAAGCGCCCGCACCAGGGCCCAGCGTGTGCCGATGGTGCTGGGGGCAAGCGCCCGCCCCAGGGCCCAGCGTGTGCCGATGGTTATCGGGGCAACCGGCCGCACCAGGGCCCAGGGTCTGCCGATGGTGCTCGAGGCAACCGCCCGCACCAAGGCTCAGCATGTGCCGATTGTGATCGAGGCAACAACCCACACCAGGGCCCAGCTTGTGCCGATGGCGGTCGAGGCAAGTGCCCGTACCGAAGGGCAGCCTATGCCGATGATGGTCGATGCATGTGCCATCACCATGCGTCATCATGTGCCATTGATGGTCGAGGCCTTGGCCGAAGTTCGATTTTGAGCCACGGTGCCCATGCTTGGCTCCAGCATGTGCTGGTGCCGCATTTTTTTCACTCGGGACAGCATCGCCGGAGCATCGCCGGAGCATCGCCGGAGTACCGCCGGAGAACCTGACCGGCGGCATTGGAGTTCCGGCGATTGGGAGGGGGGCCGGGGGGGTGTGCGCACATGATGTGCGATGGGTGCTGGTACTTGGCCTTGTGTTGGCCCCCTATCCCTCATCAAACCTCTGAGAATTCACACCCCCTTAAAGAGCATTTGAGATTTTACAGGTTTGCTACCAGTAGCCGTTAAAGTGTCTGAAATGGGGACACTTTTTTCAAACGGTCACAAAATCTTCTCTACTTCGAGTTTTTAGCTGAATTTTTTTGTGCATGCCAACAAAAATAGAAGGATCATGCCTACAAAATTTGGGGCCAAAAATCCTTATAAAAAAATTTTAAAAAATCCCGAACCGCAAAAAGTTTCGAAAATTGTGAAAAATAGAAAACGAGTCATCTTCCAACGAAACTTCACGTGAAGGCTTAGGGGAC
Organism: Durio zibethinus; assembly: GCF_047325235.1. Lineage (NCBI taxonomy): Eukaryota > Viridiplantae > Streptophyta > Magnoliopsida > Malvales > Malvaceae > Durio > Durio zibethinus. The sequence goes on from NW_028322688.1 coordinate 11,968, forward strand.
CATTGTATGAATTTACAAGCCATAAAAATGGCATTGGCACGGCAGAAATTTGAAGATGTGCCTAAACCCACCAGGGCCCAGCGTGTGCCGATGGTGCTCGAGGCAACCGCCCGCACCAGGGCCCAGCGTGTGCCGATGGTGCCCGAGGCAAGCGCCCGCACCAGGGCCCAGCGTGTGCCGATGGTGGTCGAGGCAAGCGCCCGCACCAGGGCCGATAGTGTGCCGATGGTGCTCGAGGCAACCTGTCGCACCAGGGCCCAGCGTGTGCCGATGGTGATCGAGGCAACCTGCCGCACCAGGGCCCAGCGTGTGCCGATGGTGGTCGAGGCAACCGCCCGCACCAGCGCCCAGCGTGTGCCGATGGTGCTCGAGGCAACCGACCGCACCAGGGCCCAGCGTGTGCCGATGGTGCTCGAGGCAACCTGCCGCACCAGGGCCCAGCGTGTGCCGATGGTGGTCGAGGCAACCGCCCGCACCAGGGCCCAGCGTGTGCCGATGGTGATCGAGGCAACCGACCGCACCAGGGCCCAGCGTGTGCCGATGGTGGTCGAGGGAACCTGCCGCACCAGGGCCCAGCGTGTGCCGATGGTGGTCGAGGGAACCTGCCGCACCAGGGCCCAGCGTGTGCCGATGGTGGTCGAGGCAAGCGCCCGCACCAGGGCCCAGCGTGTGCCGATGGTGGTCGAGGCAACCGACCGCACCAGGGCCCAGCGTGTGCCGATGGTGCTCGAGGCAACCTGCCGCACCAGGGCCCAGCGTGTGCCGATGGTGGTCGAGGCAAGCGCCCGCACCAGGGCCCGGCGTGTGCCGATGGTGGTCGAGGCAACCTGCCGCACCAGGGCCCAGCGTGTGCCGATGGTGCTCGAGGCAACCGACCGCACCAGGGCCGAGCGTGTGCCGATGGTGGTCGAGGCAAGCGCCCGCACCAGGGCCCAGCGTGTGCCGATGGTGGTCGAGGCAAGCGCCCGAACCAGGGCCCAGCGTGTGCCGATGGTGGTCGAGGCAACCTGCCGCACCAGGGCCCAGCGTGTGCCGATGGTGCTCGAGGCAACCGACCGCACCAGGGCGGAGCGTGTGCCGATGGTGGTCGAGGGTAGAAGCTCAATGAGACGATGGTGTTCGGGGCAAGCGCCCGCACCAGGGCCCAGCGTGTGCCGATGGTGGTCGAGGCAACCGCCCGCACCAGGGCCCAGCGTGTGCCGATGGTGCTCGAGGCAACCGCCCGCACCAAGGGCCGGCTTGTGCCGATGGTGTTCGAGGCAACCGCCCGCACCAGGGCCCAGCGTGTGCCGATGGTGGTCGAGGCAACCGCCAGCACCAGGGCCCAGCGTGTGCCGATGGTGGTCGAGGGAACCTGCCGCACCAGGGCCCAGCGTGTGCCGATGGTGGTCGAGGCAAGCGCCCGCACCAGGGCCCAGCGTGTGCCGATGGTGGTCGAGGCAACCGACCGCACCAGGGCCCAGCGTGTGCCGATGGTGCTCGAGGCAACCTGCCGCACCAGGGCCCAGCGTGTGCCGATGGTGGTCGAGGCAAGCGCCCGCACCAGGGCCCGGCGTGTGCCGATGGTGGTCGAGGCAACCTGCCGCACCAGGGCCCAGCGTGTGCCGATGGTGCTCGAGGCAACCGACCGCACCAGGGCCGAGCGTGTGCCGATGGTGGTCGAGGCAAGCGCCCGCACCAGGGCCCAGCGTGTGCCGATGGTGGTCGAGGCAACCGCCCGAACCAGGGCCCAGCGTGTGCCGATGGTGGTCGAGGCAACCTGCCGCACCAGGGCCCAGCGTGTGCCGATGGTGCTCGAGGCAACCGACCGCACCAGGGCGGAGCGTGTGCCGATGGTGGTCGAGGGAAGCGCCCGCACCAGGGCCCAGCGTGTGCCGATGGTGGTCGAGGCTGCCGATGGTGGTCGAGGCAACCTGCCGCACCAGGGCCCAGCGTGTGCCGATGGTGCTCGAGGCAAGCGCCCGCACCAGGGCCCAGCGTGTGCCGATGGTGGTCGAGGCAACCGACCGCACCAGGGCCCAGCGTGTGCCGATGGTGGTCGAGGCAACCTGCCGCACCAGGGCCCAGCGTGTGCCGATGGTGGTCGAGGCAAGCGCCCGCACCAGGGCCCAGCGTGTGCCGATGGTGCTCGAGTCAACCGACCGCACCAGGGCCCAGCGTGTGCCGATGGTGGTCGAGGCAAGCGCCCGCACCAGGGCCCAGCGTGTGCCGATGGTGGTCGAGGCAAGCGCCCGCACCAGGGCCCAGCGTGTGCCGATGGTGGTCGAGGCAAGCGCCCGCACCAGGGCCCAACGTGTGCCGATGGTGCTGGGGGCAACCGCCCGCACCAGGGCCCAGCGTGTGCCGATGGTGATCGAGGCAACCGCCCGCACCAGGGCCCAGCGTGTGCCGATGGTGGTCGAGGCAAGCGCCCGCACCAGTGCCCAGCGTGTGCCGATGGTGGTCGAGGCAAGCGCCCGCACCAGGGCCCAGCTTTTGCCGATGGTGATCGAGGCAACCGGCCGCTCCAGGGCCCAGCGTGTGCCGATGGTTATCGGGGCAACCGGTCGCACCAGGGCCCAGGGTCTGCGGATGGTGCTCGAGGCAACCGCCCGCACCAAGGCTCAGCATGTGCCGCTGGTGATCGAGGCAACAACCCACACCAGGGCCCAGCTTGTGCTGATGGCGGTCGAGGCAAGTGCCCGTACCGAAGGGCAGCCTATGCCGATGATGGTCGATGCATGTGCCATCACCATGCGTCATCATGTGCCATTGATGGTCGAGGCCTTGGCCGAAGTTCGATTTTGAGCCACGGTGCCCATGCTTGGCTCCAGCATGTGCTGGTGCCGCATTTTTTTCACTCGGGACAGCATCGCCGGAGCATCGCCGGAGTACCGCCGGAGAACCTGACCGGCGGCATTGGGGTTCCGGCGATTGGGAGGGGGGCCGGGGGGGTGTGCGCACATGACGTGCGATGGGTGCTGGTGCTTGGCCCTTGTGTTGGCCCCCTATCCCTCATCAAACCTCTGAGAACTCACACCCCCTTAAAGAGCG
>NW_028322688.1:25000-27500 GCF_047325235.1 Durio zibethinus
TGTGCATGCCAACAAAAATAGAAGGATCATGCCTACAAAATTTGGGGCCAAAAATCCTTATAAAAAAATTTTAAAAAATCCCGAACCGCAAAAAGTTTCGAAAATTGTGAAAAATAGAAAACGAGTCATCTTCCAACGAAACTTCATGTGAAGGCTTAGGGGACCATTGTATGAATTTACAAGCCATAAAAATGGCATTGGCACGGCAGAAATTTGAAGATGTGCCTAAACCCACCAGGGCCCAGCGTGTGCCGATGGTGCTCGAGGCAACCGCCCGCACCAGGGCCCAGCGTGTGCCGATGGTGCCCGAGGCAAGCGCCCGCACCAGGGCCCAGCGTGTGCCGATGGTGGTCGAGGCAACCGCCCGCACCAGGGCCGATAGTGTGCCGATGGTGCTCGAGGCAACCTGTCGCACCAGGGCCCAGCGTGTGCCGATGGTGATCGAGGCAACCTGCCGCACCAGGGCCCAGCGTGTGCCGATGGTGGTCGAGGCAAGCGCCCGCACCAGCGCCCAGCGTGTGCCGATGGTGCTCGAGGCAACCGACCGCACCAGGGCCCAGCGTGTGCCGATGGTGCTCGAGGCAACCTGCCGCACCAGGGCCCAGCGTGTGCCGATGGTGGTCGAGGCAACCGCCCGCACCAGGGCCCAGCGTGTGCCGATGGTGATCGAGGCAACCGACCGCACCAGGGCCCAGCGTGTGCCGATGGTGGTCGAGGGAACCTGCCGCACCAGGGCCCAGCGTGTGCCGATGGTGGTCGAGGCAAGCGCCCGCACCAGGGCCCAGCGTGTGCCGATGGTGGTCGAGGCAACCGACCGCACCAGGGCCCAGCGTGTGCCGATGGTGCTCGAGGCAACCTGCCGCACCAGGGCCCAGCGTGTGCCGATGGTGGTCGAGGCAAGCGCCCGCACCAGGGCCCGGCGTGTGCCGATGGTGGTCGAGGCAACCTGCCGCACCAGGGCCCAGCGTGTGCCGATGGTGCTCGAGGCAACCGACCGCACCAGGGCCGAGCGTGTGCCGATGGTGGTCGAGGCAAGCGCCCGCACCAGGGCCCAGCGTGTGCCGATGGTGGTCGAGGCAAGCGCCCGAACCAGGGCCCAGCGTGTGCCGATGGTGGTCGAGGCAACCTGCCGCACCAGGGCCCAGCGTGTGCCGATGGTGCTCGAGGCAACCGACCGCACCAGGGCGGAGCGTGTGCCGATGGTGGTCGAGGGTAGAAGCTCAATGAGCCGATGGTGTTCGGGGCAAGCGCCCGCACCAGGGCCCAGCGTGTGCCGATGGTGGTCGAGGCAACCGCCCGCACCAGGGCCCAGCGTGTGCCGATGGTGCTCGAGGCAACCGCCCGCACCAAGGGCCGGCTTGTGCCGATGGTGTTCGAGGCAACCGCCCGCACCAGGGCCCAGCGTGTGCCGATGGTGGTCGAGGCAACCGCCAGCACCAGGGCCCAGCGTGTGCCGATGGTGGTCGAGGGAACCTGCCGCACCAGGGCCCAGCGTGTGCCGATGGTGGTCGAGGCAAGCGCCCGCACCAGGGCCCAGCGTGTGCCGATGGTGGTCGAGGCAACCGACCGCACCAGGGCCCAGCGTGTGCCGATGGTGCTCGAGGCAACCTGCCGCACCAGGGCCCAGCGTGTGCCGATGGTGGTCGAGGCAAGCGCCCGCACCAGGGCCCGGCGTGTGCCGATGGTGGTCGAGGCAACCTGCCGCACCAGGGCCCAGCGTGTGCCGATGGTGCTCGAGGCAACCGACCGCACCAGGGCCGAGCGTGTGCCGATGGTGGTCGAGGCAAGCGCCCGCACCAGGGCCCAGCGTGTGCCGATGGTGGTCGAGGCAACCGCCCGAACCAGGGCCCAGCGTGTGCCGATGGTGGTCGAGGCAACCTGCCGCACCAGGGCCCAGCGTGTGCCGATGGTGCTCGAGGCAACCGACCGCACCAGGGCGGAGCGTGTGCCGATGGTGGTCGAGGGAAGCGCCCGCACCAGGGCCCAGCGTGTGCCGATGGTGGTCGAGGCTGCCGATGGTGGTCGAGGCAACCTGCCGCACCAGGGCCCAGCGTGTGCCGATGGTGCTCGAGGCAAGCGCCCGCACCAGGGCCCAGCGTGTGCCGATGGTGGTCGAGGCAACCGACCGCACCAGGGCCCAGCGTGTGCCGATGGTGGTCGAGGCAACCTGCCGCACCAGGGCCCAGCGTGTGCCGATGGTGGTCGAGGCAAGCGCCCGCACCAGGGCCCAGCGTGTGCCGATGGTGCTCGAGTCAACCGACCGCACCAGGGCCCAGCGTGTGCCGATGGTGGTCGAGGCAAGCGCCCGCACCAGGGCCCAGCGTGTGCCGATGGTGGTCGAGGCAAGCGCCCGCACCAGGGCCCAGCGTGTGCCGATGGTGGTCGAGGCAAGCGCCCGCACCAGGGCCCAACGTGTGCCGATGGTGCTGGGGGCAACCGCCCGCACCAGGGCCCAGCGTGTGCCGATGGTGATCGAGGCAACCGCCCGCACCAGGGCCCA
>NW_028322688.1:37500-40000 GCF_047325235.1 Durio zibethinus
GCCCCAGGGCCCAGCGTGTGCCGATGGTTATCGGGGCAACCGGCCGCACCAGGGCCCAGGGTCTGCCGATGGTGCTCGAGGCAACCGCCCGCACCAAGGCTCAGCATGTGCCGATTGTGATCGAGGCAACAACCCACACCAGGGCCCAGCTTGTGCCGATGGCGGTCGAGGCAAGTGCCCGTACCGAAGGGCAGCCTATGCCGATGATGGTCGATGCATGTGCCATCACCATGCGTCATCATGTGCCATTGATGGTCGAGGCCTTGGCCGAAGTTCGATTTTGAGCCACGGTGCCCATGCTTGGCTCCAGCATGTGCTGGTGCCGCATTTTTTTCACTCGGGACAGCATCGCCGGAGCATCGCCGGAGTACCGCCGGAGAACCTGACCGGCGGCATTGGAGTTCCGGCGATTGGGAGGGGGGCCGGGGGGGTGTGCGCACATGATGTGCGATGGGTGCTGGTACTTGGCCTTGTGTTGGCCCCCTATCCCTCATCAAACCTCTGAGAATTCACACCCCCTTAAAGAGCATTTGAGATTTTACAGGTTTGCTACCAGTAGCCGTTAAAGTGTCTGAAATGGGGACACTTTTTTCAAACGGTCACAAAATCTTCTCTACTTCGAGTTTTTAGCTGAATTTTTTTGTGCATGCCAACAAAAATAGAAGGATCATGCCTACAAAATTTGGGGCCAAAAATCCTTATAAAAAAATTTTAAAAAATCCCGAACCGCAAAAAGTTTCGAAAATTGTGAAAAATAGAAAACGAGTCATCTTCCAACGAAACTTCACGTGAAGGCTTAGGGGACCATTGTATGAATTTACAAGCCATAAAAATGGCATTGGCACGGCAGAAATTTGAAGATGTGCCTAAACCCACCAGGGCCCAGCGTGTGCCGATGGTGCTCGAGGCAACCGCCCGCACCAGGGCCCAGCGTGTGCCGATGGTGCCCGAGGCAAGCGCCCGCACCAGGGCCCAGCGTGTGCCGATGGTGGTCGAGGCAAGCGCCCGCACCAGGGCTGATAGTGTGCCGATGGTGCTCGAGGCAACCTGTCGCACCAGGGCCCAGCGTGTGCCGATGGTGATCGAGGCAACCTGCCGCACCAGGGCCCAGCGTGTGCCGATGGTGGTCGAGGCAAGCGCCCGCACCAGCGCCCAGCGTGTGCCGATGGTGCTCGAGGCAACCGACCGCACCAGGGCCCAGCGTGTGCCGATGGTGCTCGAGGCAACCTGCCGCACCAGGGCCCAGCGTGTGCCGATGGTGGTCGAGGCAACCGCCCGCACCAGGGCCCAGCGTGTGCCGATGGTGGTCGAGGCAAGCGCCCGCACCAAGGCCGAGCGTGTGCCGATGGTGGTCGAGGTAAGCGCCCGCACCAGGGCCCAGCGTGTGCCGATGGTGGTCGAGGCAAGCGCCCTCACCAAGGCCGAGCGTGTGCCGATGGTGGTCGAGGCAACCGGCCGCACCAAGGGCCGGCGTGTGCCGATGGTGTTCGAGGCAACCGCCCGCACCAGGGCCCAGCGTGTGCCGATGGTGGTCGAGCCAGGAGCCCGCACCAAGGGCCGGCTTGTGCCGATGGTGTTCGGGGCAAGCGCCCGCACCAGGGCCCAGCGTGTGCCGATGGTGGTCGAGGCAACCGCCCGCACCAGGGCCCAGCGTGTGCCGATGGTGCTCGAGGCAACCGCCCGCACCAAGGGCCGGCTTGTGCCGATGGTGTTCGAGGCAACCGCCCGCACCAGGGCCCAGCGTGTGCCGATGGTGGTCGAGGCAACCGCCAGCACCAGGGCCCAGCGTGTGCCGATGGTGGTCGAGGGAACCTGCCGCACCAGGGCCCAGCGTGTGCCGATGGTGGTCGAGGCAAGCGCCCGCACCAGGGCCCAGCGTGTGCCGATGGTGGTCGAGGCAACCGACCGCACCAGGGCCCAGCGTGTGCCGATGGTGCTCGAGGCAACCTGCCGCACCAGGGCCCAGCGTGTGCCGATGGTGGTCGAGGCAAGCGCCCGCACCAGGGCCCGGCGTGTGCCGATGGTGGTCGAGGCAACCTGCCGCACCAGGGCCCAGCATGTGCCGATGGTGCTCGAGGCAACCGACCGCACCAGGGCCGAGCGTGTGCCGATGGTGGTCGAGGCAAGCGCCCGCACCAGGGCCCAGCGTGTGCCGATGGTGGTCGAGGCAACCGCCCGAACCAGGGCCCAGCGTGTGCCGATGGTGGTCGAGGCAACCTGCCGCACCAGGGCCCAGCGTGTGCCGATGGTGCTCGAGGCAACCGACCGCACCAGGGCGGAGCGTGTGCCGATGGTGGTCGAGGGAAGCGCCCGCACCAGGGCCCAGCGTGTGCCGATGGTGGTCGAGGCTGCCGATGGTGGTCGAGGCAACCTGCCGCACCAGGGCCCAGCGTGTGCCGATGGTGCTCGAGGCAAGCGCCCGCACCAGGGCCCAGCGTGTGCCGATGGTGGTCGAGGCAACCGACCGCACCAGGGCCCAGCGTGTGCCGATGGTGGTCGA
>NW_028322688.1:50000-52500 GCF_047325235.1 Durio zibethinus
CCGATGGTGGTCGAGGCAAGCGCCCGCACCAAGGCCGAGCGTGTGCCGATGGTGGTCGAGGCAAGCGCCCGCACCAGGGCCCAGCGTGTGCCGATGGTGGTCGAGGCAAGCGCCCTCACCAAGGCCGAGCGTGTGCCGATGGTGGTCGAGGCAACCGGCCGCACCAAGGGCCGGCGTGTGCCGATGGTGTTCGAGGCAACCGCCCGCACCAGGGCCCAGCGTGTGCCGATGGTGGTCGAGCCAGGAGCCCGCACCAAGGGCCGGCTTGTGCCGATGGTGTTCGGGGCAAGCGCCCGCACCAGGGCCCAGCGTGTGCCGATGGTGCTGGGGGCAAGCGCCCGCCCCAGGGCCCAGCGTGTGCCGATGGTTATCGGGGCAACCGGCCGCACCAGGGCCCAGGGTCTGCCGATGGTGCTCGAGGCAACCGCCCGCACCAAGGCTCAGCATGTGCCGATTGTGATCGAGGCAACAACCCACACCAGGGCCCAGCTTGTGCCGATGGCGGTCGAGGCAAGTGCCCGTACCGAAGGGCAGCCTATGCCGATGATGGTCGATGCATGTGCCATCACCATGCGTCATCATGTGCCATTGATGGTCGAGGCCTTGGCCGAAGTTCGATTTTGAGCCACGGTGCCCATGCTTGGCTCCAGCATGTGCTGGTGCCGCATTTTTTTCACTCGGGACAGCATCGCCGGAGCATCGCCGGAGCATCGCCGGAGTACCGCCGGAGAACCTGACCGGCGGCATTGGAGTTCCGGCGATTGGGAGGGGGGCCGGGGGGGTGTGCGCACATGATGTGCGATGGGTGCTGGTACTTGGCCTTGTGTTGGCCCCCTATCCCTCATCAAACCTCTGAGAATTCACACCCCCTTAAAGAGCATTTGAGATTTTACAGGTTTGCTACCAGTAGCCGTTAAAGTGTCTGAAATGGGGACACTTTTTTCAAACGGTCACAAAATCTTCTCTACTTCGAGTTTTTAGCTGAATTTTTTTGTGCATGCCAACAAAAATAGAAGGATCATGCCTACAAAATTTGGGGCCAAAAATCCTTATAAAAAAATTTTAAAAAATCCCGAACCGCAAAAAGTTTCGAAAATTGTGAAAAATAGAAAACGAGTCATCTTCCAACGAAACTTCACGTGAAGGCTTAGGGGACCATTGTATGAATTTACAAGCCATAAAAATGGCATTGGCACGGCAGAAATTTGAAGATGTGCCTAAACCCACCAGGGCCCAGCGTGTGCCGATGGTGCTCGAGGCAACCGCCCGCACCAGGGCCCAGCGTGTGCCGATGGTGCCCGAGGCAAGCGCCCGCACCAGGGCCCAGCGTGTGCCGATGGTGGTCGAGGCAAGCGCCCGCACCAGGGCCGATAGTGTGCCGATGGTGCTCGAGGCAACCTGTCGCACCAGGGCCCAGCGTGTGCCGATGGTGATCGAGGCAACCTGCCGCACCAGGGCCCAGCGTGTGCCGATGGTGGTCGAGGCAAGCGCCCGCACCAGCGCCCAGCGTGTGCCGATGGTGCTCGAGGCAACCGACCGCACCAGGGCCCAGCGTGTGCCGATGGTGCTCGAGGCAACCTGCCGCACCAGGGCCCAGCGTGTGCCGATGGTGGTCGAGGCAACCGCCCGCACCAGGGCCCAGCGTGTGCCGATGGTGGTCGAGACAAGCGCCCGCACCAAGGCCGAGCGTGTGCCGATGGTGGTCGAGGCAAGCGCCCGCACCAGGGCCCAGCGTGTGCCGATGGTGGTCGAGGCAAGCGCCCTCACCAAGGCCGAGCGTGTGCCGATGGTGGTCGAGGCAACCGGCCGCACCAAGGGCCGGCGTGTGCCGATGGTGTTCGAGGCAACCGCCCGCACCAGGGCCCAGCGTGTGCCGATGGTGGTCGAGCCAGGAGCCCGCACCAAGGGCCGGCTTGTGCCGATGGTGTTCGGGGCAAGCGCCCGCACCAGGGCCCAGCGTGTGCCGATGGTGGTCGAGGCAACCGCCCGCACCAGGGCCCAGCGTGTGCCGATGGTGCTCGAGGCAACCGCCCGCACCAAGGGCCGGCTTGTGCCGATGGTGTTCGAGGCAACCGCCCGCACCAGGGCCCAGCGTGTGCCGATGGTGGTCGAGGCAACCGCCAGCACCAGGGCCCAGCGTGTGCCGATGGTGGTCGAGGGAACCTGCCGCACCAGGGCCCAGCGTGTGCCGATGGTGGTCGAGGCAAGCGCCCGCACCAGGGCCCAGCGTGTGCCGATGGTGGTCGAGGCAACCGACCGCACCAGGGCCCAGCGTGTGCCGATGGTGCTCGAGGCAACCTGCCGCACCAGGGCCCAGCGTGTGCCGATGGTGGTCGAGGCAAGCGCCCGCACCAGGGCCCGGCGTGTGCCGATGGTGGTCGAGGCAACCTGCCGCACCAGGGCCCAGCGTGTGCCGATGGTGCTCGAGGCAACCGACCGCACCAGGGCCGAGCGTGTGCCGATGGTGGTCGAGGCAAGCGCCCGCACCAGGGCCCAGCGT
>NW_028322688.1:62500-67500 GCF_047325235.1 Durio zibethinus
GTCGAGGCAACCGCCAGCACCAGGGCCCGGCGTTTGCCGATGGTGGTCGAGGCAACCGCCCGCACCAGGGCCCGGCGTGTGCCGATGGTGGTCGAGGCAAGCGCCCGCACCAAGGCCGAGCGTGTGCCGATGGTGGTCGAGGCAAGCGCCCGCACCAGGGCCCAGCGTGTGCCGATGGTGGTCGAGGCAAGCGCCCGCACCAGGGCCCAGCGTGTGCCGATGGTGGTCGAGGCAAGCGCCCGCACCAGGGCCCAGCGTGTGCCGATGGTGGTCGAGGCAAGCGCCCTCACCAAGGCCGAGCGTGTGCCGATGGTGGTCGAGGCAACCGGCCGCACCAAGGGCCGGCGTGTGCCGATGGTGTTCGAGGCAACCGCCCGCACCAGGGCCCAGCGTGTGCCGATGGTGGTCGAGCCAGGAGCCCGCACCAAGGGCCGGCTTGTGCCGATGGTGTTCGGGGCAACCGCCCGCACCAGGGCCCTGCGTGTGCCGATGGTGCTGGGGGCAACCGCCCGCACCAGGGCCCAGCGTGTGCCGATGGTGCTGGGGGCAACCGCCCAGACCAGGGCCCAACGTGTGCCGATGGTGGCGGAGGGAACCGCCCGCACCAGGGCCCAGCGTGTGCCGATGGTGCTGGGGGCAAGCGCCCGCCCCAGGGCCCAGCGTGTGCCGATGGTGGTCGAGGCAAGCGCCCTCACCACCCCGAGCGTGTGCCGATGGTGGTCGAGGCAACCGCCCGCACCAGGGCCCAGCGTGTGCCGATGGTGGTCGAGGCAAGCGCCCGCACCAAGGCCGAGCGTGTGCCGATGGTGGTCGAGGCAAGCGCCCGCACCAGGGCCCAGCGTGTGCCGATGGTGGTCGAGGCAAGCGCCCTCACCAAGGCCGAGCGTGTGCCGATGGTGGTCGAGGCAACCGGCCGCACCAAGGGCTGGCGTGTGCCGATGGTGTTCGAGGCAACCGCCCGCACCAGGGCCCAGCGTGTGCCGATGGTGGTCGAGCCAGGAGCCCGCACCAAGGGCCGGCTTGTGCCGATGGTGTTCGGGGCAACCGCCCGCACCAGGGCCCTGCGTGTGCCGATGGTGCTGGGGGCAAGCGCCCGCACCAGGGCCCAGCGTGTGCCGATGGTGCTGGGGGCAACCGCCCGGACCAGGGCCCAACGTGTGCCGATGGTGGTCGAGGGAACCGCCCGCACCAGGGCCCAGCGTGTGCCGATGGTGCTGGGGGCAAGCGCCCGCCCCAGGGCCCAGCGTGTGCCGATGGTTATCGGGGCAACCCGCCGCACCAGGGCCCAGGGTCTGCCGATGGTGCTCGAGGCAACCGCCCGCACCAAGGCTCAGCATGTGCCGATTGTGATCGAGGCAACAACCCACACCAGGGCCCAGCTTGTGCCGATGGCGGTCGAGGCAAGTGCCCGTACCGAAGGGCAGCCTATGCCGATGATGGTCGATGCATGTGCCATCACCATGCGTCATCATGTGCCATTGATGGTCGAGGCCTTGGCCGAAGTTCGATTTTGAGCCACGGTGCCCATGCTTGGCTCCAGCATGTGCTGGTGCCGCGTTTTTTTCACTCGGGACAGCATCGCCGGAGCATCGCCGGAGCATCGCCGGAGTACCGCCGGAGAACCTGACCGGCGGCATTGGGGTTCCGGCGATTGGGAGGGGGGCCGGGGGGGTGTGCGCACATGATGTGCGATGGGTGCTGGTACTTGGCCTTGTGTTGGCCCCCTATCCCTCATCAAACCTCTGAGAATTCACACCCCCTTAAAGAGCATTTGAGATTTTACAGGTTTGCTACCAGTAGCCGTTAAAGTGTCTGAAATGGGGACACTTTTTTCAAACGGTCACAAAATCTTCTCTACTTCGAGTTTTTAGCTGAATTTTTTTGTGCATGCCAACAAAAATAGAAGGATCATGCCTACAAAATTTGGGGCCAAAAATCCTTATAAAAAAATTTAAAAAAATCCCGAACCGCAAAAAGTTTTGAAAATCGTGAAAAATAGAAAACGAGTCATCTTCCAACGAAACTTCACGTGAAGGCTTAGGGGACCATTGTATGAATTTACAAGCCATAAAAATGGCATTGGCACGGCAGAAATTTGAAGATGTGCCTAAACCCACCAGGGCCCAGCGTGTGCCGATGGTGCTCGAGGCAACCGCCCGCACCAGGGCCCAGCGTGTGCCGATGGTGCTCGAGGCAAGCGCCCGCACCAGGGCCCAGCGTGTGCCGATGGTGGTCGAGGCAACCGCCCGCACCAGGGCCGATAGTGTGCCGATGGTACTCGAGGCAACCTGCCGCACCAGGGCCCACCGTGTGCCGATGGTGGTCGAGGCAAGCGCCCGCACCAGCGCCCAGCGTGTGCCGATGGTGCTCGAGGCAACCGACCGCACCAGGGCCCAGCGTGTGCCGATGGTGCTCGAGGCAACTTGCCGCACCAGGGCCCAGCGTGTGCCGATGGCGCTCGAGGCAAGCTCCCGCACCAGGGCCCAGCGTGTGCCGATGGTGCTCGAGGCAACCTGCCGCACCAGGGCCCAGCGTGTGCCGACGGTGCTCGAGGCAACCTGCCGCACCAGGGCCCAGCGTGTGCCGATGGTGCTCGAGGCAAGCGCCCGCACCAGGGCCCAGGGTGTGCCGATGGTGGTCGAGGCAACCGCCCGCACCAGGGCCCAGCGTGTGCCGATGGTGGTCGAGGCAACCTGCCGCACCAGGGCCCAGCGTGTGCCGATGGTGCTCGAGGCAACCTGCCGCACCAGGGTCCAGCGTGTGCCGATGGTGCTCGAGGCAAGCGCCCGCACCAGGGCCCAGCGTGTGCCAATGGTGGTCGAGGCAACCGCCCGCACCAGGGCCGATAGTGTGCCGATGGTGCTCGAGGCAACCTGTCGCACCAGGGCCCAGCGTGTGCCGATGGTGATCGAGGCAACCTGCCGCACCAGGGCCCAGCGTGTGCCGATGGTGGTCGAGGCAAGCGCCCGCACCAGCGCCCAGCGTGTGCCGATGGTGCTCGAGGCAACCGACCGCACCAGGGCCCAGCGTGTGCCGATGGTGCTCGAGGCAACTTGCCGCACCAGGGCCCAGCATGTGCCGATGGCGCTCGAGGCAAGCTCCCGCACCAGGGCCCAGCGTGTGCCGAAGGTGCTCGAGGCAACCAGCCGCACCAGGGCCCAGCGTGTGCCGACGGTGCTCGAGGCAACCTGCCGCACCAGGGCCCAGCGTGTGCCGATGGTGCTCGAGGCAAGCGCCCGCACCAGGGCCCAGCGTGTGCCGATGGTGGTCGAGGCAACCGCCCGCACCAGGGCCCAGCGTGTGCCGATGGTGGTCGAGGCAACCTGCCGCACCAGGGCCCAGCGTGTGCCGATGGTGGTCGAGGCAACCTGCCGCACCAGGGCCCAGCGTGTGCCGATGGTGCTCGAGGCAACCGACCGCACCAGGGCCCAGCGTGTGCCGATGGTGCTCGAGGCAAGCGCCCGCACCAGGGCCCAGCGTGTGCCGATGGTGGTCGAGGCTGCCGATGGTGGTCGAGGCAACCTGCCGCACCAGGGCCCAGCGTGTGCCGATGGTGCTCGAGGCAACCGACCGCACCAGGGCCGAGCGTGTGCCGATGGTGCTCGAGGCAAGCGCCCGCACCAGGGCCCAGCGTGTGCCGATGGTGCTCGAGGCAACCTGCCGCACCAGGGCCCAGCGTGTGCCGATGGTGCTCGAGGCAACCTGCCGCACCAGGGCCCAGCGTGTGCCGATGGTGGTCGAGGCAAGCGCCCGCACCAGGGCCCAGCGTGTGTCGATGGTGGTCGAGGCAACCGCCCGCACCAGGGCCCAGCGTGTGCCGATGGTGGTCGAGGCAACCTGCCGCACCAGGGCCCAGCGTGTGCCGATGGTGCTCGAGGCAACCGACCGCACCAGGGCGGAGCGTGTGCCGATGGTGGTCGAGGCAAGCGCCCGCACCAGGGCCCAGCGTGTGCCGATGGTGCTCGAGGCAAGCTGCCGCACCAGGGCCCAGCATGTGTCGATGGTGGTCGAGGCAACCGCCCGCACCAGGGCCCAGCGTGTGCCGATGGTGATCGAGGCAAGCGCCCGCACCAGGGCCCAGCGTGTGCCGATGGTGGTCGAGGCAAGCGCCCGCACCAGTGCCCAGCGTGTGCCGATGGTGGTCGAGGCAAGCGCCCGCACCAGGGCCCAGCTTTTGCCGATGGTGATCGAGGCAACCGGCCGCTCCAGGGCCCAGCGTGTGCCGATGGTTATCGGGGCAACCGGCCGCACCAGGGCCCAGGGTCTGCCGATGGTGCTCGAGGCAACCGCCCGCACCAAGGCTCAGCATGTGCCGCTGGTGATCGAGGCAACAACCCACACCAGGGCCCAGCTTGTGCCGATGGCGGTCGAGGCAAGTGCCCGTACCGAAGGGCAGCCTATGCCGATGATGGTCGATGCATGTGCCATCACCATGCGTCATCATGTGCCATTGATGGTCGAGGCCTTGGCCGAAGTTCGATTTTGAGCCACGGTGCCCATGCTTGGCTCCAGCATGTGCTGGTGCCGCATTTTTTTCACTCGGGACAGCATCGTCGGAGCATCGCCGGAGTACCGCCGGAGAACCTGACCGGCGGCATTGGGGTTCCGGCGATTGGGAGGGGGGCCGGGGGGGTGTGCGCACATGACGTGCGATGGGTGCTGGTACTTGGCCCTTGTGTTGGCCCCCTATCCCTCATCAAACCTCTGAGAACTCACACCCCCTTAAAGAGCGTTTGAGATTTTACAGGTTTGCTGCCAGTAGCCGTTCAAGTGTCTGAAATGGGGACACTTTTTTCAAACGGTCACGAAATCTTCTCCGGTTCGAGTTTTTAGCTGAATTTTTTTTGTGCATGCCAACAAAAATAGAAGGATCACGTCCACAAAATTTGGGGCCAAAACTCCTTCTAAAAAAATTCTAAAAAATCACGAACCGCAAAAAGTTTCGAAAATCGTGAAAAATAGAAAACGAGTCATCTTGCAACGAAACTTCACGTGAAGGC